>NC_080543.1:90048674-90348674 GCF_028640845.1 Ahaetulla prasina | reverse complement strand
GCCCTTGGTAGCAATACGGGCCATTCCTGCGAGGCGGGGGCACCTCGCAGGCGCAAGAGTTCACGTGCAGTGTAGCGCATAGGAAAGTGCGAAAGTCCCCCAAAGCCATTTTTTCAATTTTGTGCCTGTTTTGCTTTGTACAACTTCATTTTTTAAAATTAGAGATTCAGTGAATTGGCCAGAATTGCATTCCAGGCTTAGTAGCTTTAAGTCAGTGACAAATTCTTCCACGGATTCATTGTCCTTTTGAACTCTCAACTGAAACTGAAATCTCTCAAATCTCTCACTTGTTTTGGTATGAAGTACACTGCAAAGTTTTGCAGGACAGTTTCACCATTCTTCTTTTTTTTTAAGTAAGTGGAACGCCATTAAAAGCACCAACTGCTGCCTGCTCAGCTACTTTGAAGAAAATTGCTATTTTCTGTTCACTCTCTTTGGCTGTATAACACATGGACAGAATATAAATATCAAAACTCTGCTTAAACTTTTTCTGGATTCAGAAGTGTTACTTGAGAATTGCAGCTCTTTAGAAATCTTTAGATATTCCATCTCCTGTTTTATTTATTACTTTATTTTGGGTTTTCCCCTCCCCTTTTCCTATTGTAACCTACTGCAAGTACCATGTGGCATTCTTGTATTGATAAAATGGAGAGCCTGAGGCTAACAAGAACTCTTTTATTATTGTTGGTTTAACAATAATAACAATAGAGCAATCATACACACATACTGATACTAACTGCTGCTCTGTAAGCTGAGTACTCCCTTGAACGTTAGTCTCAACCAGTTCTCTTTCCGTGTGTGACAGCTTGAAACTATAGTATACTCCTACATTGCTACCTTGATGGGATGCCTGCAATGAAGTTCAGACAAATAGTTGAATGATTGCAATTGAAACTAATAGTTATTTTATGATAGAAAGCAATAGCACTCATCAGAGAGTAGTTTATAAACTAAACTAAACAAATGTAAACTTTCAATAATTTCCAATATCTCTTCAAGTAATACAATTATAAGTTAAGGAAAAAGAGTAGGGGAGGGGAATAATATGGCTATCTAAACCATGATCATAGAGGTTATACTCTTATAAGGAGCTTGTGCTATTTTTTTCACAATTAAAGGAGTTCATATTTTAAAAAGTTTGCATATTTTAGTCAAGTATTTATCTATAGTAAAAAGTTATAAAGGTACAATACAAATCCACAAATTTCAAAGGGTAAACTTAAATAATTTCAATGATATGATCAAGTTGATAAAAAGACATTAGGCTAATGCATTGAAATTTGAAAATATATTATTATATTTGGAAAATAGAACTAAAGTGTTTAGCACTGGGGGGATTTGAGCAAATTCAGTTGTATTTTTTTAAAAAATATATTATAAGGTGATATGGTAGTTTTATCATCATTATACCTTAAATACCCATCCATCCACCCACCCACCCATCCACAATCTATTTCAATTTGCTTTCAGAAGTACCAGCCTCTTGAGGACTTCTTCAGAACCTGGGATGACCATTTATTGACCATGCTGCTTAAGGGTAACAGAAATCTTTTTACATTAGATTTCTAGAATGATTCAGTTGGGAAAGGTGCTTAAAATGATAAAAATGCCTTTGTCCAAGTAATTGTCATAGTATTGAAACTTTCTTACTTTTAACATGTATTTGTTCTTGGGTTGTAAATAAATTTTGAGGATGGATGACTTTTTGATTTTATATATAACATCTGGACATTTAGAGTAGACACTATTTTTTTTACACTGGGTTTTATTTTTTTCAATATACCTTGAAAAATGCTTTCAAGTGTAACACAGTCTATCTGTTCCTCTCTAGGAATCTGCTTGTAGGTTTTAACAGTCAATTGGCTAAGGTGCAGTCCACCTCTTCTAGGCAAATTTAGAGCCAGGCAACTAGCTCTAGATTTAGATCAAGAGGCAACTCGACTTTCTGGTTTTTCTTTGAAGTCCTTTTGCTTCTCATCCAAGAAGCTTCTTCACCTCTGACTGAAATGTAATGAAGGGCTGCTTTTGCCATATTTTATGAAAACAACACTGTTCCTTCTGAATAGTAAGGACTTCTCAGGTAATTCAAGATCAGCTTGAAAATAATCATAAATGTGCCATGAAGTTTCCTTTTACAATCAACTCAATAGAACTGAAGGAGCAGAAAAGAAAGAGGAAAATGTGTCTTTTAAGATAGGGATTATGGAAACAAAAATTATTTATGCTAAGAAAAAAAATAGATAATGTAATATCACAAGAACAGTGTCAACATTGTATTTCAGACTAAGCACTTTGAGGGTGTAACCTGAAGATTGTTTTCCTCCTATAAATAAAGTTATTGATGAGTTCCATGTGAGAGGTGACACTTTATTTTTCTTTTACTTTGGAGTAATAAGTAGATTTTTAGCTATAAATATTTTTGTTGTTTTCAAGAAGGAGGCTATGAATTGAAGAGATAAAAGAAGGTTTTCTACTCTGCTGAATAAACAATAGGCTAGGAAAAGTTGAAATGAAAATTGTTTTGTCAATAGTTTAGGAGATAATTGAATCAATAGCAACCACATCTGGCTTTAATTCCATCTTTGAATTAAAAGTGAAAATTGTTTGGATGTATCTTATGCTTCTTATACTAACCATGTCAGACATACAAAATTACATGAATGGGAGAAATATGTTTGTTACTTTGCTGGTTTGTAGATATCAACTATAAAATTTAACTGTAGGTTGTAAGAATGTGAGAATTTCTAGCAACTTATCTATGCAATATAATAGGTAATAATCCAGAAATAAATTTCAGAATAGTTACCTTATAATAGTGATGGCGAACCTTTGACGTCACCGCATGCTGGTCTGTGTGCTGGAAGTAGCATGCTAAACCATCCCGTGAGGTATGCGTGGCCCTGAGGCCCTTTGTGCAGGTGGGAGCGCCAATACCTGGTACAGCAGTGGTCCATTGCGCATGCGTGAGCCGGCACCCAAACACCCAGATACTGGCATGGACATGTGGCCAATGAACAGCTGACCATTGCGCATGTGCGTGACATCAACCTGGAAGTTCGGGTGCCAGCCTGCGCATGCACGACAGAACGCCACTTTTCCGGGTTTTGCCGCTCCCGCGTGTGTAACAGCTAGCTAACCAACATACATGTGATCACAGGAACACGGAATAGGAGCCAGCGAGGCCACACATACTTCACAGGATGGTTTCACATGCCACTTCTGGCATGCGTGCCATAGGTTCACCAGCACTGCCTTATAATTTCCTAAGGGAAATTTTAAAGCACTATCTTCACAACAGTAAGTGTAAAGTGTAAATTAAGGGGACAATATATTTGCTAATATAAAAGTTTTGCACATTGCTATACATCTACATACATTTGTTGTAAGTTTTTTTTTTGAAACTCAAATACTAAGTTTTTTTTATAGCATTTGTTCATAGTACTTTGTTGTTTACATTAAGGTGCTGGAGTAACTAGTTCCTTGTTAGACAGGGGAGCTAGCTAAGTGACCTTGGACCCCACTTAGTGTCAAAATCTGCAAGAAGCCAGCTGATAAACTCTCCAATTGTATAAATGCATTAATACCTTTACTATAAGAATTAGGCAAACACAGTGCAAAAAGCAAACCGATATTGCAATCATGCTAAGAAGAACAATTTCTTGTTTGTTTTGATGGCCTAGAATCAGGTTGGGTCAGAGCAGGAATACAAAATGGACGGGCTTGGCCTTATGCTGTGTTTTATATCGTATAAGCCAGGTATAGGCTTTGCAAAACTTTAAGGGAATCCAATCTACCACAAACACACATTCTGTTACTGAAACAGCTGCTTCTGTGTGGTTGTTAGTAGTATGTTTTGCTTTAAGAAATTGCTGATTCAAAACTTCATTAAAGTAAAAGTCACTACAGAATTGTTCCTTCTTTGTCACCTTTGATTTCTGAAGATGGCAAGTACATATAAAAAAAAACATTGTATTTGAGCTCAGAGTGATATTTCAAGAACATGACATACATTGCATTCAAATGCACATAAGCAAGAACCTTTGGTTTCCATATCCGCTCAATTACAACAGTAACAGCAACAAAGAGTTTATTAATTGATTAAGGGAGAAATTAATGACATGGAGGAATTAATAGAACAGAAGAGTGGGACCTGCTGATTTTCTACGGAGCTTGGGAAATTATGAGGAAGTGCACTTCCTAAGTCCCACCTGATGACAAATTTAAGAAAAGTAACTTGGACCACATTCATAATTATCTAGCAAAACAGGAAGATATGCATGATGCAAAAGAACAACATCAACTAAATATGTATAAAATATACATATACAAAATAAATTTTTAAAAAAGGTTTGGAAAAGTCATGAAAGAAAACAGAAGTCCTATATTCCCATAGTTAGGGTACTTCCTATTAATTCCAATCTTCTGAATTAGCACAAGATGTCTTCAATGAGTTACAGTTTTCTGAATCTCTTGGTTGTCATTTAATGGTTGACTAACAATCTAGATATGGTAACCCTAGGCATGGCAAAAAGGGTTCACCATTTTCTAGGAAAACTGCTATTTTGCATGATATGGTGACTAGATAACAATGGACTATGCACTTCACCTCTTCATTTTTCCCACTCATGCAAAAGCATGTGGATGTGAATCTCAACAAAATTGTTCTTGAATAACATTACTTTGTTTCATCAGAGACCATGTGAATGTCAAAAACTTTACTTTATTGTCAAAGTTAGTTTTCTCATAATTCCCCAAATCCTAGGAAAATGTCAAGTAAATCCAACAGAATTAGAAATATCCTTGACTGAAAGGCCAAAGCATTCCCCCTCAAGAAGTTATTAAAAGAACAATTTAGAGTCCGTTTGCTCAATATCAGTAGAAAATTGATAGCTTGTCCTGCTCATGTTTTTGAATAGAACCAACTCCTCTCATCAAAAACATTTCACAAGGGCAAAGTAGAAGCTGATGACAACTTATCTAACTATTGTGAAGACAAAGGTAGAAAGAAAATATACTAGACAACTCAACCCCATAAAGAGTTTTATATATAATATTCTTGAAGGTTCAGTGTAGTATTAGTATGTGAAATCTTGCGGTAACTATGAGGAGGAAGAGAGGAGATGACTTAATATTCCAAGTAGTCTTAACAATCAAATCATGGTTATGTAGAAACCAGTTACTTTTGTAATTTTGATGTGGAAGCAAATGTTTGTCATTCCTCAACTGATTTCTGCAGAAATTTGCTGTAACAGCATGGAGTACTCTGTTTTGCTTGTGTTTTCTTATTTCCTTGGCTGATGTTAAAATAATCCCCAGGCTATGCATTCATCGGCAAAGGATTATGCTCTGCTTCTCTTTAAGATGTGTGGAAAAAACCAAAAGCAGAAGAGGAGATCCTGCAGCTCCTGATATTCTACCTGCTACTGCCGTGACCCAGAAAGTTTAGTGCTGAGTTCAGAACTAAATTATTCACCACTGTTTCAGTCTTCTCCAAATGGGAAGCAGTTCTTGGCAGTCTTAAACAGGCATCTGCATGCTACTTTGAAAGAAAACACACATTTAAACAGCATTGGGGGATTAAGCAAAATTACAGATGAACAGGAGAGTGGAATAGATTGATGGTAAAACCTGCAAAAATAATGAGGACTGGAAATGCAAAATCAATCAACCAATCAATTATTTTTGTTTGTTTGTTTTCATATGCTTTTAAATATTGTTTGCCATCCCTGGTATTTCAAGCAATGTAAAAAAACATAAATAATAATTAAGAAAATATACTAACAAGAGCAACTGAATCATATGTCAACTAAGAGAAATATTTTTATTTATTTTTTATTTATTTATTTTGTCATAACAGTATATATAAGCATTAACATGAAATAACTATATAATATATAAGCATATATATGAGCATAAGTATGTAATTACTATATTAATTGGAAATAATGAAGAGGAACAATAGGACAGGGAATGGTAGGCACATTTGTGCTCTTCTGCACGCCCCTTACGGACCTCTTAGGAATGGGGTGAGATCAATAGTAGATAGTTTTTGGTTAAAGATTTTGGGATTTTGAGAAGAGACCACAGAGTCAGGTAATGTGTTCCAGGCATTAATAACTCTGTTACAGAAGTTATATTTTCTGCAATCGAGATTGAAGCGGTTAACATTAAGTTTAAATCTATTGTTTGCTCTTGTATTGTTGTGATTGAAGCTGAAGAAGTTTTCAGCAGGAAGAACATTGCAATAGACGATTCTATGAGTTAAACACAGGTCCTGTCGAAGGCAGCAACACAAACCAAACCAAACAGCAAATAAAAAATATAATAAATCTGTATATCCACACAAACGCAACAGAACTTCCTTGAGTGAAGAGAAGAATAAAAAGAAATGGAATATTATTTCAGGAGGATCTGTATTCCAAGATATGGTGCAGAATACATGGAATTTATATGTAGTAACTCCATTTGACATACATATGTTGGTACCCTTATGCTATTTCCTTATCATTAAGGTAAAGGTAAAGGTTCCCCTCGCACATACATGCTAGTCATTGCTGACTCTAGGGGGTGGTGCTCATCTCCATTTCAAAGCCAAAGAGCCAGCACTGTCCGAAGACGTCTCCATTGTCATGTGGCTGGCATAACTCAACGCCAAAGGCTCACGGAACGCTGTTACCATCCCACCAAAGGTGGTTCCTATTTTTTCTACTTGCATTTTTATGTGCTTTTGAAACTGCTAGGTTGGCAGAAGCTGGGACAAATAATAGGAGCTCACCCTGTTACACGGAAGCACTAGGGATTCGAACCGCTGAGCTGCTGACTTTTCGATCAACAAGCTCAATGTCCTAGCCCCTGAGCCACCACGTCCCTTTCCTTAACATTAGGTTAACACAAAACACAAAGCCTTATGAGAAGCATTTTTTTCCCAAAAAGAAGATGCACCTTCTTTATCAAACAATTGCAGAAATTAATATATATGCACTCCTGCACATTTTTAGAGCCAAACACATTTTTAAACCAAGTCTGAAGCATTACACAGCTCTACAATGATCTGAAGAATGAATTTGATTCCTAAAAGAAAAGTAAAGTGAATCAAAACTCTCATATGCAACACTGAGACTAGAACCATCCATTTAATTGTAACTCACATACCATTCACAAGCAGGGATGTCTAAAGAGTCAGTTTAGTGTCATTTAGATAGTGAGATGGGTGGTGTTGAAACTTGATAAACTTGATAAATCAATGAATAAATTTCAATGAGGAACAGAATGCTATTTATAAACATTAGTATCTAATCACTCATAAGTAGATGACTGATACTATCCATGCTGACAAGCTATAGGTTTTCTAGTGCACTTGTGATTTCCTAGAGGCAAGTGGTTAAAGTACATTGGAAATGTTTACGGTTGTTTTGGGTTTTTGTTAGTTTTTTAGAACTCATTTTAACAAAGAAATGTAGAGATCAATTTTATTAGATGCTATAGATAGATAGATAGATAGATAGATAGATAGATAGATAGATAGATAGATAGATAGATAGATAGATAGATAGATACTTTAATGATCCAAAACTAGTTTGGCTACTTGATAATTTGGGTTTGTTTTTGCTTGACTTTGATGAAGTTGCCTAGTTAGGGTAATGAAACATCTGCAAGAAAACAACCAAGCTCAGAGACTACCAAATACCCCTCATTTCAACCCTGAGTTGCAAATATTCTCCTTTATTGGTACAAATTAAACTGGCATGTCATTTAACGGGGTGAAAATTAATTTTTGCAATTTTTTTCAGTGAGGGATTCTAAAAATATGAGCTTTTATATCAAGAATTCAAATCTACTATTATTTTCACAATTCTATAACATTTAGCTTGGTAATTCCATGTCTGATCATATACCCCACAAAAGTCTCTGGTAATCCTTTATCTTCTCAAAAACACCTTGTTGTTCTGCATGAATCTTATCTAGCTAAGCAAAAAATAATCCATGTAAGCATAAACTAGCATTAGAAAGCAATTATCTGAGTTACAAAAATGTTTAAGCGAGTTTCATCAAGTCTTGTTTTGATTCGTTCTTCGACATCAGCCACTGACTTGCTTCTTGGCCTTTGATATAACACTCACATTTCTCATGCATATACATGCTGCTTGCGGTCTCTGGATCTGATTCACACAGCTTTCTATTGATTGGGCATGACAGGGCCACTATGGTACTTGCATCGGTTCATCAATGAACAAATTTCTGTTGCAGTCAGTTTACACATCAAAGGTGGCTCATCTACCCCTTCAGACAAGTCAGTCAGCTTCATCAGAGTGGATGCTCTGGCATTGATTAAAGGTGTTTTTCTTGCACGTACAGTAAAATCTCCCAGCTCATCATTGTCTGTACCCCTCAAGCAATAATCTTTTGCACATCAGGTAAGTCAATAATCTTTTGCACATCTCTTGAATGTCATCTGAACACAAGAATATCTGGATTATTATTTCACTGAAAGTGTACCATGCTGAGAGCTGGATAGTTGGTAAAACAGCATCTACTACATGCTTTTTTTGCAGCCTGACTTACTGCATCTGGAACAACACATGATGTGGGCCTTCACTCCAGGAATATTTTACTTAGATATTGAGCCAGCAAGGGTAATAGACACCAATGTTGTATTCCACTATCATTCTTAAATTTTGGAGAGTTTTGCCTTTAAAGCTATGCTTTGAAATCCATTCGAGACTCATGGTCTCATTCAAGACAACAGTGAATCCACATAAAGATGGGAGGTTGAACAACTAGCCTTGTGGTGTGACCAGAACAATCTGGAACTGAACACACTCAAAACTGTAGAAATGGTGGTAGACTTTGGGAGAAACCCTTCTATACTACCAGTATCAACATTAGAGACCTTCAAATTTCTAGGTTCTATCATATCTCAAGACCTAAAATGAATACCTCATATCAAAAACGTCATCAAAAAAGCACAACAAAGAACGTTCTTTCTACACCAACTCAGTTCTACAAAGGAATTATTGAGTCTGTCATCTGCACTTCTGTAACTGGTTTGGTTTTGCAACCCAACAAGACAGACACAGACTTCAGAGGATAATTAGAACTGCAGAAAAAACAATTACTACCAACCTGCTTTCCATTGAGGACCTGTATACTGCATGAGTCAAAAAGAGGGCTGTGAAAATATTTACAGACCCCTCGCATCTTGGACATTTCCTACCTGTTTCAACTCCTACCCAATTAGACACAAGAACAGTTTTTTCCTGAATGCCATCACTCTGCTAAACAAATAATTCCCTCAACACTGTCAAACTATTCACTAAGTCTGCATTACTATTACTATTAGTCTTCTCATCATTCCTATCTCCCATCTCCTCCCACTTACAACTGCATGGCTGTAACTTTGTTGATTGTATCCTTACAATTTATATTGTTTCCTAGTATGATTTGATTGCTTATTTGTACCCTATGACTATCATTAAGTGTTGTACCTTATGATTCTTGATGAATGTATCTTGTCTTTTTATGTACACTGAGAGCATATGCACCAAAGACAAATTCCTTGTGTGTCCAATCACACTCGGCCAATAAAGAATTCTATTTTATTCTATATTCAATAAAGCCTATTTGCAGTTGTCAACCAACATGAATGGCTTACGGAACCAATTTCTAGAAGAACAGATTTGTGGGAACTTCTCCTGTCCTTATTACCTGTATGATCCTATATCCAGAATCTTGATCAGTAGAGAGATCTTTTACAATACTGTTGCTCAGTAAAATAAGAGGCTCACCAAACTCTGGTGAATGAAGGATCAATGTCAAGTTCTGTTGCAGTGTTTAGCATTTTGCCAATTTTATCTGCCTGTTTATTGTTAGACAAGGTCTTTCTATCCAGGTTTGTGATTAAGCCTGATACGTCAGTTGCGCCCCTTTCTGGACCGGGCTTCCTTGTGCACGGTCACTCATGCCCTGGACTATTGTAATGCTCTCTACATGGGGCTCCCCTTGAAGGGTACCCGGAGGCTTCAACTGGTCCAAAATGCAGCTGCGCGGGTGATAGAGGGAGCACCTCGTGGCTCCCATGTGACACCTCTCCTGCGCAGTCTGCACTGGCTCCCAGTGATCTTCCGGGTGCAATTCAAGGTGCTTGTTATCACCTTTAAAGCGCTCCATGGCTTAGGACCGGGGTATGTACGGGACCGCCTACTGCCACCGGTAGCCTCCCACCGACCAGTGCGCTCTCACAGAGAGGGCCTCCTTCAGATACCGTCAGCCAGACAATGTCAGCTGGCGACCTCCAGGAGGAGGGCCTTCTCTGTGGGGGCTCCTGCCCTCTGGAATGAGCTGCCTCCGGGGCTCCGTCAATTCCCCGACCTCCGGACCTTCCGCCGTGAGCTGAAGATGTTGTTTCGACGTGCAGGACTAGCTTAAATATAGTTTTAAATTGGGGTTTTAAATTGGGGTTTTTAAATGGGTTTTTTAAATTGTATTTAAAACATTTTAGGCCGTATATTGAATTAGTTTTTTATATACTGTTTTTAATCTGCATTATATGTATTGTGGTTTTATTGGCTGTGAATCACCCTGAGTCCTTCGGGAGAAGGGTGGTATACAAATTAAATAAATAAATAAATAAATAAATAAATAAATAAATAAATAAATAAATAAATAAATAAGTATCATAGGGGTAACTCATTTGTGTGGAGTGCACACACCAACCAGATCAATTTCTGGTCAAGCTTGACCTCTACCCAGTGCATGGTACCCCCTTCACAGCCAGTATCAACATTTGTAAAATCTCTTCCAATGGCTTTCAAGCTTTTGTCAATGCCTTTCTTCTTCATGAAATATACCAGATTATCTGCAATCACTTGAACAGCTTTTCACTTTCTCTGGAGTGAAATAATAAAGATATCTTTCACCTGGCTCACTGCACATAGAATAATGTTCTTCTTTGATGATACTTGGGAATTGCTGGTCTGAATTGTTTGCTTTCAGCATAACTTTAGTTGCATTGAAATAGTCATTGAAGGAGATGCATTCTATTTCACCCTTCTTGCAGAGCTCATCAAATTTTTTGATCTAGGGACTTCATAATTTTTTTCTGGGCTCTTTTGACTTTACTATTGTCAACTACAAGTCTCTTGTCTTTTTTGATGATCAAGCCAGTATCTATGAAGGTGGCTGTGATAATGACAGCAGCGACACATAGACAAGCACTGTATCTTATGCTCTGCATAGAGACATTTGTTATTTCTAATATATTGTATTTTGTCTTTTCTTTTGAAGTAGAGGGCATGTATGTTTGGTCTAAGACCCTTCATAACTTCCATCATATTCATCTTCCTCTTTATCATCAGTCATAAGAGATCATTAGTTCATTTGTCAATATCAAACTGTCTGGAATATTTCTCTGCTTATAGTCAGTGAGTGTTTGTCTCTCATTGTCTTGCCACTTTTGTCTTTTGACTAGTCATTTCTGCTTGGTACATCTTGCAAACCAATCTGGTGTGATCCAAAAGAAACAATATTGTCTCACTGACCTTTAACAAAAGCAAGTTCCTTCAATGGTATCTTTATCTCCTTAGGGCAGGTACAGTTAACGTGAACTTCTTTTTTTCAGCCAGCAGGGCAGCCAAATTAGGCACACAGAACAATTTGACACTTTGTAGTTGAGGATATCAAACAGTTTATCAAGTTTCACAGTGAAAGTCTCTTTGACATCCAGCTTTCCACTTTCCAAGATCTATATTTTATTTATTTATTTATTTATTTATTTATTTATTTATTTATTTATTTATTTATTATTTATTTATTTATTTATTTATTTATTTATTTATTTATTTATTTATTTATTTTTTATTTATAATTGAATTTGTATACCGCCCTTCTCCCGAAGGACTCAGGGCGGTTAACAGCCAGTGTAAAAAGCACAATAAATACAAATTAAAAACACAGTAAAATTAATATAATTTGTGGCCGAAATACTAAAAAACTAACAATAATAATAAAACTAAAATCCCAAATTAAAACTACTTTTTTAGGCTAGCCCTGTTCGATGGAATAAAAGAGTCTTCAGCTCACTGCGGAAGGTCCGAAGGTTGGGGAGTTGGCGAAGCCCCAGAGGCAATTCATTCCAGAGGGCAGGAGCCCCCACAGAGAAGGCTCTCCCCCTGGGGGCCGCCAGTCGACATTGTTTAACTGATGGTACCCCAAGAAGGCCCTCCCTGTGGGAGCGCACAGGTCGATGGGAGGCTGTTGGTGGCAGTAGGCGGTCCCGTAAATAGCCCGGTCCTAAGCCATGGAGCGCTTTAAAGGTGGCAACCAACACCTTGAATTGCACCCGAAAGACCACCGGAAGCCAGTGCAGTCCGCGCAGAAGAGATGTTACATGGGAGCCACGAGGTGCTCCCTCTATCACCCGCACGGCTGCATTCTGGACCAGTTAGAGCTTCCGGGTGCTCTTCAAGGGGAGCCCCATGTAGCGAGCATTGCAGTAGTCCAGGCGGGATGTAACGAGGGCATGGGTGACTGTGCAAAGGGAAACCCGGTCTAGAAAGGGACGCAACTGGCGAATCAGGTGAACCTGATAAAAAGCCCCCCTGGCGACGGCCGTCAAATGGTCTTCTAGAGACAGCCGTGCATCCAGGAGGATGCCTAAATTGTGAACCCTCTCCGTGGGGGACAACGACTCGCCCCCAACAGTCAGCAATGGAGTAAGCTGGCTGTACCGGGAAGCCGGCATCCACAGCCACTCGGTCTTGGAGGGGTTGAGCCGAAGCCTGTTTCTCCCCATCCAGACCCATATGGCTTCCAGACACTGGGACATCACTTCAACGGCCTCGTTGGGGTGGTCTGGGGTGGAAATGTACAGCTGGGTGTCATCAGCATATAGGTGACATCGCACCCCAAAACCCCGGATGATCTCACCCAGCGGCTTCATATAGATGTTGAACAGAAGAGGCGAAAGGACCGACCCTGTGGCACCCCACATAGGAGGCGCCTCAGAGTCAACCTCTGCCCCCCTGCAGACACCGTCTGCGACCAGTCGGAGAGATAGGAGGAGAACCACTGATAAACGGTGCTCCCCACTCCCAGCCCCCCGAGCCGCCGCAGCAAGATACCATGGTCAATGGTATCAAAGGCCGATGAGAGATCTAATAGGACTAGGACAGAGGAACAACCTCTGTCCCAAGCCCTCCAGAGATCATCAACCAACGCGACCAAGGCCGTCTCCATGCTGTAACCAGGCTGGAAGCCGGACTGGAACGGGTCTAGATAGACAGTTTCATCCAGGTACTGGGGGAACTGTTGTGCGACCACACTCTCAACAACCTTTGCCATGAAACGAAGGTTGGAGACAGGACGATAATTTGCCAAAATGGCTGGATCCAGGGAAGGCTTCTTGAGGAGGGGCCTCACCACCGCCTCTTTCAAGGCGGCAGGGAAGCATCAAAGAAGCATTAATGACTCCCTGAAGCCAGCTGCGTGTAACCTCCTGGGTGGCCAGTACCAGCCAGGAGAGACATGGATCCAATAAACATGTGGTCGCATTCAGCCTCCCCAGTATCCTGTCCATGTCCTCGGGAGTCACAGAATCAAACTCATCCCAGATGGAAACATCAAGACCAGCCTCCGCCATCCCGCCCGACCCTACCCAATCTGCGTCCAACCCATCCCGAATCTGAGCGATTTTATTTTGCAGATACTGTACAAACTCCTCAGCTCGTCCCTGTAAGGGGTCTTCCAACGCCCCCTGATGAAGAAGGGAGTGGGTCACCTGAACAGGGCAGCTCGGCGATTATCTGCCGATGCAATGAGGGTGGAAAAATACTCCCGTTTTGCCACCTTCATCACCACCAGATAGGTCTGAATTTGAGACCGCACTAGTGTCTGGTCAGATTTGGAATGGGTGGCCCTCCAATTACTCTCCAGGCATCTTCTCCGGCGCTTCATCTTTCTCAGCTCCTCGGAATACCAAGGAGTTAATCGAGAGTGGCATCGGATCAGAGGCCGCAAAGGCACAACACGATCCAGAGCCGCCACCGCTGCCCCTTCCCAGGCAGGATGAGGTCTCCAGTCGAGCCGTGGGCTAAGTCCTCAGGTAATGGCCCAAGTTCCATCTGGAACCTCTCCGGGTCCATCAGGTGCCTGGGACAGAACCAGCGAATCGGTCCCGTCTCCCTGTGTGAGGGTCGGCGGTTCAAAAGTCGAGTCGAAGGAGAGAATGATCTGACCATGACAAGGGTTTGAGAACTAAATCCCCTAGTTCCAGATCATTCAACCACTGCCCAGAGATGCAAATCAAGTCCAGAGTGTTTCCCTTGATGTGAGTGGGACCATTCACTAGCTGGGTCAGGTCCAGGGCCGTCATGGAAGCCATGAACTCCCAAGCTGTCATGGATGCCTCACTAACCGATGGCAGGTTGAAATCCCCCATGACCATCAGTCTGGGGGTCTCAACCGCCATCCCGGTGATTACATCCAGCAGCTCGGGCAAGGCTGCTGTCACGTAGCAAGGAGCCAGGTACATGATCAGCAAGCCCACCTGCCTCCCCAGGCCCCACTTCAGAAAGAGGGACTCACATCCAGCTATCTGTGGTACAGTGGTCTCCCTTGGCTCCAAACTCCGTTAATAACAATCGCCACCCACCCCACTCCTACCCTGGGCCCTCGGCTGATGAAATGCACGGAAACCCAGTGGGCACATCTCTACCAGGGGAACCCCCCCCTTCCGTGCCCAACCAGGTCTCCATGATGCCCACCAGGTCCGCACCCCCCTCTTGTATAAGATCAAAAATGAGGGGGGCTTTATTTACCACAGACCTGGCATTGCACAACATCAACCGAAGGCCAAGACTCTGAGGATTTAGACCACTCAGGAAACGGGAGGAGTCAGGCGGACCGGCGCGCATGATCGCTCGCAAGCAGCAAGTACACACTCCCCAAACATGATATGGGCCCCCGCTCCCACCATATCTGCCCCTCCCAGTTACTGTGCAGATGACACCGCCCTCATGGTATAAAGCTCTATATTTTTGGCTTGATCTCTCTTGGATTTTGTTCAAGATTGTCACTTGTGAATTTACAACAGGGATCACAAAAGAACTGTTCAGTCGTTCCCACTTTTCAAGCACTTTTGGATATATGTCTCTTGCAAGATTGGCTGTTGGGTATCACTACCTTATTCTCTAAACAGTAAGCCATATCTGAGAATGTCTCGCAGTTTTGGGAATTCAGATGGCCACAAGTCTCTACCAGTCCCAATTAAGTTGCTCATTTTCCCAGTCTTGTTCTTTTTTTTTAGAAGCAATTACAGATCAGTTATCATGCTCACAGAAAAGGAAGCCAGCAGTATTACTCTCTAGAAAAAATAACATTTAACAAAAAGAGAAAGACAGCTGAATCTGTGAAATGAAACAAACAAAAGTTATAAAATTTATGTAGTCATTTACCAAGCACATCTAAATTATATTAAAGTAAACCAAATAGCTTTACAATCCACAAGGCATATCACAACTTTTGAGCACCCCTAATGTTTGGAAATTAAAAATTGAAAAATTTGACACATCCTAAGACATCAGCAAATGGATTACACAAAAACATGATTACCGGTATATTATTGGCAGAAGTAGTATGAAAGAGCTCAGTTATAATAATAATAATAAAAAGACATGAACTGGTTCTGACTGTAGACAGATCATGACTGCTCATGCACAAGTACAAATCAAGTTAAAGTTGGAGAAGAGAGCCAACAACCTTTTGCAATATAATCTTAATCATAATGCCACTATTTTCAAGAACATAATGAATCACTTTGAAGTACTGTACCCATTAGAATGAAATTAAGTAAATAAGTAAAGATGTATGTGAATGTGAAAATGTACTCCAAAGACAAAGAAACACAAGAAAGTAACTTAGATATCTTTGTGATAGTCCATGAAAGCAAATGAAGAATGGAAAGCATATTGATGTTTTACAAAGCTGATGTTGAGAAATTTCATGAGAATATGAATAACCAAGAAAATAAACAAATTGATCATTGGTGAAATTAATTCAAAATCCTCACTCAAGCACAGACTCTAATCTCCATACTCTGAACAGAGAGAAAACCTAGCTCTCTGGAGAAGTCTATAAATCTAAGAAAGGTGGAAGGAAAGAAAAGAGGACAATGGCCAGAAGCAAGATGAATATAATGCTTGAAGAACTAGATGTGGACACTAAGAGTTTGTATTAACTTCATGGCACATAATCAAGTCAAAATATAAACATTCTATTTTGTTTGTTAAGGCCTTCAGAAATACACTATCTTTTTTATGCATATGAATTCAGCAAACCTTCACTTGATTGTGCTGGCATAATTGCTTTTTTCCAAGATAGCTACTCTGAGATACATAATGGGTGTCCTGGAATGTTGAAATGATCTGATATCATTTTATTTTTGATTTCTGGATAATGCACTTTTTTCAGTAACTATGCACCTTTATCATACTAGTTAACAACAGTGCTACAGGGAGTGGAAGAGAAGGACTTTTTACTTCTTCATCTACTTCTGTCTCCCTCTTCCTCTGTGTGATTCTGTGTGTGAATATGTATGTAAAACAAAGTTCAAGTTATTTTATAATAATTGTAACTGTAATCCTATGCAAACCATAGGATTGTGTGCCTCACTTGATAATTAAGTACATACAGAAATAGTCCTAAACTCTAGATTTGCTTTACACCAATCATTTCAGGAAAACTTTATCACATCATAAATAGATCTATATGTTCAATTTAGACACATTATACATTTAAATTGAAATGTCAATTAGTACAACAAGTTTTCTATTCCCCTGTATCTAACAGAATTTCTTCAAATGTTGCTTGCATTCTTGTGAAAACATTGTTCAAAATTTCATAATGGAAAGGTCACATTCTGCTATCATAGATGTCACAGAAGGAGCAGAAAGAAACAATAATTAAGATACAACACAAATCCACCAACAATTTCCAGACGGTACTAAGAAAAAAAATGATATTAACAGAGCAATTTTATACATGTTTACTAAGAAATAAGTCCCAGTTATTTCAACAATTTCCCCCCCAGGATTTTTTAATGTCAACATTCTCGTACAGTGCCTTCATTCTGGAGTGACCAAGGAGTTAGGGTTTTGTTTTCATTGTATAATCATTCTTGTGATTCATAGTCTTCTTGTTTCACCGATTTCAGTTCATTCTCAAAGGAAGATGCCACGAAAATAACCTTTCCCATAGGATTTTTATTCAGTTCAGAAAACATGGAAGCCTGGAAGGCTATAAATCATTGAAATCTATGGATGGAAGAAAATCTTCAACCCAGTATCATCTGCCATCTTAGGTAAAGGTAAAGGTTCCCCTCGCACATACGTGCTAGTCATTGCCAACTCTAGGGGGCAGTGCTCATCTCCGTTTCATAGCCGAAGAGCCAGAGCTGTCTGAAGATGTCTCCGTGGTCATGTGGCTGGCATGACTCAACGTCAAAGGCGCACGGAATGCTGTTACCTTCCCACCAAAGGTGGTCCCTATTTTTTCTACTTGCATTTTTACAATAATACAATTTGTTTCAAAATGAACCAGAAAAAGAAATTGGAAAAAAAAAATAGTTTGTTGAAAATGCTAAGATCAAAACCAAATCAAACAAAACCAAACAAAAACCTTCACTGGAGAAAATAAAACTTTGGGAAATGTTTTTTGGGATTGTATTACTGAACAGTTTCTGTTGGTATAAAAAATGTCCACTTGATTTAACCATACGATTTAGCCCAATGTTGTGTACATTGCTGCTAAGACCTCCCACCTGTTAAATGTTACAGCCACATAGCAACTCAATTTTTGAGAGCTTTGTGGGAGATAGACCTGGAATCAGCAAGAATGACACACATAAACAAATCCTATAAGGAGATTAATCCCATCGTTGTGTGGCCCTTTGCTTTATGATGAAAAATAGCTGTAGCCTGGTTTATAGGAGTTAGATTATTTGAAATATGAAAAAGGTCATAGGAACAAGTGATAACAATATTAAGTTACTTATTCCTATAAGCATCAGTCAAATAATATATTTTAAAAAAAATAATCAATTGAAAAAATCGGCTTTTTTAAAAACTGCAGAATGCTTTGAAGGTGTTAGAGCTTCTCCTGCGTATCTACCACAGCAAAGGATACTTTTTAAGCCCTGTGCATTTCTATTATTTACAATTTGCAGAACCTGAGTTCCTCCAATTAAATGCCCAAGGGGCTTAATTTATCTTTTGGTGAAATATTTTTCTTTATTCTGTAACTTGGGTATGTCTTGGGTATTCATAAATGACTGAATAGGAGGGAGTGTATTCTCTATTGAGTTGGAGCTATGCATGAATCTACAAGTCTTTTTATACTTGTTTTGGGGGAAGGCAGGTATATGAGCTGCTCTAATAACACATAAAAATATAGATACATAAGGTTAGGGACCAGGAAAGTTTCTATTCTTAAACTCATAATTCATAAACTCATCCTGGGGGAGAATGAAATTTTTATCTGATAAGGGGTAAAATCAGTTATGCTTAACTATATGCTATATGAAAGTGATATCTTGTATGTCCCTATGTCTTGCCTTCTTCCTAAGAAAGTGATTGGCCCAGCTGGTTTTTCTAAGGTAAGAGTAGAACTTACAGTCTCCTGGTTTTTAGCCCAGCACCTTAACCACTATACTAACCTGGCTTTCTAATATTGCATTGACTGACGATCCACTTCCAAGTCAAGGTGTTGGTTATAGAATCTAAAGCTCTATATGGCTTGGAGCCTAGGTATCTTTTGCCTTTTAGGTGGAGTCTAATTTAGCATGTATTACTCTCTCTGCAGGTTGGGAAATTGGGGAACTTTATATGTGGCACAGGTCTCCTGTGAAGCAATGTGTCCCACTCTACCCCCAGGCTAAGTTGGGCATTTCCATCATGATAAATTATGTTGAAGAAACTCTGGGGATAGAAGAACGGAATGAAGTTTATAATATCCTGGAAGAGAAGCTCAGGATGAGTAGTCCAGCTGTTGTTGATTTTTGAGTTGTGATTGTTTTTATTATTTTGTTTGATTGTATTCTGTGCTTTTCTAAGCCACTTGGAATCTGCAAAATTGATACAACATAAATGTCACTATAATGTTGCATAATTGTACAGACATGAATGTATCTGACTCGTAAAGACATTTATAAAACTACACATAATGGAGAGAAGGCAAAAAAGAGTAGCTGGTTTCCTTTAAGGTCTTCATTGCCATTGCTGTTGATTTTTCTAGTAGTCTAAAGGGAAAATTGCACATAACCCATGCCATAGCTACAAACATCCAAAATATGTTATTATCTTTGATACATAACTTTATAAAATTTAAGGCAATAAACAAATATATTATATATTCTTCTTCCAGGAAGCTGCTATAATAAAAAGACAAAAGAAAACGATACCTGAAATGCAGGTAATAGTATTAAAAACATTTTGTAATCCATATTCCTAACACCATCTCACATTAACTCACAAAAGATTATAACATGTATGCAGTATGCAGCTGTGAATTTTATATGAAATGTCAAATATAATTGGACACAGAGGACAGGGGAAAATATTAAACATGGCAGTCTTAGAAGGAAACTTGACATCTCCACCAATATTCTGTATGTGACCAACTAGTAATGGAGCCTAATGCATCTTATAAAGAAAATGTAGCCATTTTGAAATCAGTTTGAAAGCATCTGCCAGAGGATAGTTAAGCAGTGTTAGATAAGAGATTGTTTAGAAAAAAATAGAAAGTGCATTACTGTTGTTTTGTCAAGAAGGAGGGATCTGTTTTCTTATAATTTAGAAAACACTGTTTTAAGTATAACAATGGCTATACTCAGAAGCATTGGATTTAAACAATGAAAAAAATGAAATGTAAACTACAAAGTGTTGCAGTTGGATGCTCTGAGTGGAACAAAAGATAAAAATCTTATTTTGCTTTTTGAATACCTACATACTAACTGCGCATGCCCAAGATGGCGCCGTGTTTCTGTTGAGTGGAGAACGGGGCGGCGACCCTTCCCTGCCAGCCCGGGTCAGGGGGACCTTTTTCGACTCCTTTGGTCCCCGGCCCAGCTGGGGGAATGCCTTAGCAGCCGGGGGGTGTATTGCCTGCCTCGGAAGACTCTGAATGAGGCCGGCAATGAGCCGCGGCCTTCAGCGGTTGGGCCGGTGGCCTGGTTGGCCTGGGCAGATGGTGTCAGCCTGGGCAGATGGCGGATGGCGTCGGCGGCCAGGTGGATAGCGGATGGCATCAGCAGCATCGGCGGCCAGGCGGATGGTGTTGGCTGGGTCTGCCCAGGTGGATGGTCTGATCGGCTGGGTTAGACGGCCGGGCGGCTGGGTGAATGGCGCTGGCAGCGCCGGCGTCAGGGGTGGCATCGACGAGAAGATGGTGGCAGTGGCGGCTGCAGCAGCGGCAGTGGACGGTGTCCTCGACGGCGGCATCGCTGTGCTCCATCGCGGTGGTGCCGCATTGTTTCTTCGTCATTGACAACTCCGACGGTGGCGGCGGGGGTGCCTTCCCCCCGGACGATCGGCCTGGCCGGGTAAATAACATCGATGATGGTACCGACGGCAGCGGGGAGTAGCAGCGGCGGCACCGGTGACGACCGTGGTGGGTTGTTATCCCCGGTGGTGCCGGCGTTGCTTTTAGCTGCTGCTGGTCCTCGGTTGCCGACGGCGACAATGGCGGCGATGGGACTATCTTTGCAGAGCCCATGGATTTCTCGGGCTCCCCCCCCTCCCATGGACCACCTTTGGACCATCCAAGGACCCCCACGGAGCCCCACAGAGCCTCAGGTTGTTTCCACTGGCGGCGTGCTGAGTCTGCGACTTTCTGAGGCAACAGTGGTGGTGTTGGGGACGGTTGTGGCTACGGTGAATGGCTGGACTGGGTGACAGTTGCTGTGACCATGGCGACGACATCTATTGGGCGCCATCGCCGTTTATACAGCAGCGGGTAACATCATTTTACACCCAAGACTCTTTTCCATCAAAGCGTCCCTTGCCGGAGATCTGGCGATTGTCATCTGGACTGGCTGGGATGGGACTTTCTGCTACTCTCTCTAATGCACATATACTCGGCAGCAGCTCTTCTTGGTCTGCGAGACTCCCCCCTCTCACAGATTTGGCCCTCCACATTATCGAGGAGCGACTCGTTGCTCCCATATAACACCCCTCCTGCGCAGGCTGCACTGGCTTCCGGTGGTCTTTCGGGTGCAATTCAAGGTGTTGGTTGCCACCTTTAAACCGCTCCATGGCATAGGACCGGGTTATTTACGGGACCGCCTGCTGCAACCAGCGGCCTCCCATCGACCAGTGCGCTCCCATAGGGAGGGTCTCCTCAGGGTGCCGTCGGCCAGACAATGTCGGCTGGCGACCCCCAGGGGGAGGGCCTTCTCTATGGGAGCACCAACCCTCTGGAATGAGCTACCACCGGGTATTCACCAACTCCCTGATCTCCGGACCTTTTGACGCGAGCTGAAAACATTTCTGTTTCATCGCGCAGGACTGGCCTAAATGGTTTTAAATGGGGTTTTTATTGGTTTTAATTGGTCCAGCCAACTTTGAATTCTTGCTTTTAAATTTATTATTTTATTTTATTTATTTTATTTATTTATATTTATATACCGCCCTATCTCCCTAAGGACTCAGGGCGGTTCACAGGCAGTTAAAACACATATAAATACAGATTAAAAACAACAATTAAAAAACTTATTCTATAGCCTAATTTTTAAAACAATATAAATAATAAAAACCCCTTAAAACCAATTTTTAAAAATCTAATCCAGTCCCGCGCAGATGAATAGGTGTGTTTTAAGCTCGCGACGAAAGGTTCGGAGGTCCAGAAGTTGACGAAGTCCTGGAGGAGTTCGTTCCAGAGGTGGGAGCCCCACAGAAGGCCCTTCCCTGGGTGTCGCCAGGCAGCACTGCCTAGCTGGCGGCACCCTGAGAGTCCCTCTCTGTGAGGCGCACGGGTCGGTGAGAGGTATTTGGTAGCAGTAGGCGGTCCCGTAAATAGCCCGGCTCTATGCCATGGGCGCTTTAAAGATTGTCACCAGCACCTTGAAGCGCACCGGAAGGCCACAGGTAGCCAGTGCAGTCTGCGCAGGATAGGTGTCACACGGGAGCCACGAGGGCTCCCTCTATCACCACGCAGCCGCATTCTGGACTAACTGAAGCCTCCGGATGCCCCTCAAGGGAGCCCCATGTAGAGAGCATTGCAGTAATCCAGGCGAGGCGTCACGAGGCGTGGTGACCGTGCATAAGGCATCCCGGTCTAGAAAGGCGCAACTGGCGCACCAGGCGAACCTGGTGGAAAGCTCTCCTGGAGGCGGCCGTCAAATGGTCTTCAAAGACAGCCGTTCATCCAGGAGAACGCCCAGATTGCGCACCCTCTCCATCGGGGCCAATGACTCGCCCCAACAGTCAGCCGAGGACTCAGCTGACTGTACCGGGATGCCGGCATCCACAGCCACTCTGTCTTGGAGGATTGAGCTTGAGCCTGTTTCTCCCCATCCAGACCCGTCGGCTTCCAAACACCGGGACAGCACTTGATAGCTTCATTGGGGTGGCCGGTGTGGAAAAGTACAGCTGGGTGTCATCAGCGTACAGCTGGTACCTCACACGAAGCCACTGATGATCTCACCCAGCGGCTTCATATAGATGTTGAACAGAAGGCGAGAGGATCGACCCTGCGGCACCCACAAGTGAGGCGCCTCGGGGCGACCTCTGCCCCCCGGTCAACACCGTCTGCGACGGCTCGGAGAGATTGGAGGAGAACCACCGATAAGCGGTGCCTCCCTCCCAATCCCTCCAACCGGCGCAGCAGGATACCATGGTCGATGGTATCGAAAGCCGCTGAGAGGTCTAATAGGACCAGGACAGAGGAACAACCCCTATCCTGGCCCTCCAGAGATCATCCACCAACGCGACCAAAGCCGTCTCCGTGCTGTAACCGGGCGGAAACCGGACTGGAGCAGG
Organism: Ahaetulla prasina; assembly: GCF_028640845.1. NCBI lineage: Eukaryota > Metazoa > Chordata > Lepidosauria > Squamata > Colubridae > Ahaetulla > Ahaetulla prasina. Next base: position 90,325,647 of record NC_080543.1, on the reverse strand, counting down.
TCTAGATAGACAGTTTCATCCAGGTGCAGAAACTGATATGCCACCATACTCTCTACAACCTTCGCGCGAGCGGGTTGGAGACCGGACGATAATTACCTAAAACAGCGGGTCAGGAGGGCTTCTTGAGGAGGGCCTCACCACCGCCTCTTTCAAGGCGGCGGAAGACTCCCTCAACAAGGAGGCACTCGTAATCGCCTGGAGCCAGCCTCGTGTCACCTCCTGAGTGGCCAGCACCAGCCAGGAGGGCACGGGTCCAGTAAACACGTGGTGGCATTCAGCCTACCCAACAACCTGTCCACGTCCTCGAGAGCGACAGGGTCAAACCCATCCCAGAAAATATCACCAAGACCACCCTCAGACGCCCCATCTGAATCACCGCAAGTTTGGTCTAAACCGTCTCGAAGCTGAACGATTTTATCGTATAGATAACCGTTAAACTCCTCAGCACGTCCCTGCAGCGGGTCATCCCGCTCCCCTGGTGAAGGAGGGCGGGTCACCCAAACAGGGCGGCTGGGCGGTTATCTGCCCGGCGCAATGAGGAGGCGTAGCAATGCCTCGCTTCCCTCAGTGCCACTAGGTAGGTCTAGTATAGGACCTAACTAGTGTCGATCAACCTCTAAGCGGCTAGACCTCCAGGAGCTCTCTAGGCGTCTTCTCCGGCGTTTCATCCCCTCAGCTCCTCGGAGAACCAAGGGCGGTTGGGATCTGCGCGGGTCAGAGGCCGCAGAGGCACGACACGGTCTAAAGCCCCAGCCGCAGCCCGTTGCCAGGCTGCGGCTAGTTCCTCTGCCGTGCCGTGAGCCAGACCCTCAGGAAGTGGCCCAAGCTCCGTCCGGAACCTCTCCGGGTCCATCAGGCGCCTGGGGCGGAACCAGCGTTGTGGTTCCGTCTCCCTGCGGGGTTGAGTGGCGGTCAGAAAGTCCAGGCGAAGGAGAGAGTGATCTGACCATGACAAAGGTTCTATGACTACATCTCTCAAATCCAGATCCTTCAACCACTGACCAGAGATAAAAATCAGGTCCAGTGTGCCACCCCCAGTGTGAGTGGGGCCATCCACTACTTGAGTCAGGTCCAAGGCCGTCATGGAAGCCATGAACTCCCGAGCCACTGTCGATGACAATTGGTTTTAACTTTTATAGTGACTGTTTTATTTTGGCTGTAAACTGCACTGAGTCCTTCGGGAGAAGGGCGGTATAGAAATTTAAATAAAAAAATTAAAAAAAAAATTTTTTTTATAATTTTTGTTAAAAACTGTAGAATGATCTTTATTATAATAGTTCCACTTTGGGACTATTAGTAAAAATGACTGTGACATATTATAAATAGTCAAAACATTATTTCTAACATTATTTGCAGAGTATTTTCTTATTTTGGATTTGTTCAAATGGTATGCTTACACTGCATATTGATGCATTTATTTTTTAATACAGATTGCCAATGAAAATTGTCTAGTAACTGGAGTACCAAATAGTAGGGTAAGTTTAAAATATGATTGCAACTGAGACCAACTGCAATTTGCAATTATTTTCTGTAAACTAAAGATGTCAATTTTCTGTCATTTTAATGAAGAATAATGGGATTTATGAATTGACATGCAAATTGCCCTACAGTTTAGGTATATCAAGCAAATGCATTCATATTTTTACTACTACTATGTCAAACCTAATATCAAACCACAATTCAGAGAGAAGCAGAAAAAGGAAGCATGTGTGCTCATTTTATTTTTATCCTGTTTATCACTTCATGGTTTTTCCATTTGTTTTATGATTCTTTTCTAGTTAAATCCCACCCTCCTTCTCCTCCTCCTCCATGACCCTAACCATTCAAAGGTTATTTTGTCAAAATAACAGCAATAAGATAACCATAAAAAGGGTAGGGTTTATATAATTGAAATGATGGCATGATACTATGAATATGCTACAAATCATATAAATCATTATTGGAGAAATAGCTCTCTTTAGGTGTTTCAAATCTTTAACCGCATACATAGAAGAATGGGAACGCAGACTTTTGTGAGTGTGTATTTGATTTTTTAATGTTAATCCATCTGGTCTGAAATGAAAATATTCATCAATTGAAGACTTGGTAAAGACAATCTATAATCTATATAATTATAATTATATAATACTAAAACTTGGGTCTATTTGTTTATAACTTTCAATTGGGAGCTCAAAGGAACTTCAAATGCCCAGTTAAAAATTGAGACAGGTATGTCAAATTCAGGTAAGAGCCTGGAAATTGATGATCATTCATTGGTTAAAAATGCATTTCTTTCCAGAGGGACTGTCTCCATTAGTGTTGACTGACAAGTTCCCCTCCCCCTGGAAACAGGTGATAGACCACAAGCTGGGCTCTTATGGGCTCTCTCCAGTATTCTTAATGTCCCTAGGCTTTGACAAGGCAAAGCAAGTAGTAATCAATAGAATGAAGGACATGGAGTTCCATGAAGAGCTAAATAGGTTGCCTTTAAATGATATGATTGTCCCAAAACAAAGAATAGCTTTCCTCAGAGCCAGATTCAATATTCTCCCCTCAGCACTTCTCCAGGGCAGATATAAGAGAACACCAATAGCAGAATGGATATGTATATGTGGTAAAGGAGAAGTCAAAGGTATCTCACATGTTTTATTGTATTGTGAGTTATATAGAGTTTATAGGTCAATATATATTCTCACCTTACTAGAGAGATTTCCAGGGAGGGCAGACAACTTTTATGTAGGCTTTCTCCTCCAGGACTCAAACCCATGCATGCAGTGGCAGAATTCTGTGTCACTGCAATGTCCACAAGAAAAAAATTGGTTACAGAATTAGAGCTGTCAGCTGGTGCCAATTTTATGGCGATATCTCTAACAATTTTTGGAAAAATATATTTCATCACACACCTATCAGCTCTCCACTCAGGAAAATGGTTTGAGAACATGTATTTTCTTAACAGGGATGTTATTATCTTCTATTAATGTCAGTATTATTTTTTAATATATTGTAAACGGTAATAACTATTGCTGGTTGATGACCGTAATAAAGTTATATTTTGTTCAATTGGGAGCAACAATTTTTTGAACCAAACTACCTCAAATGTGCTAACTAACAGAATGAATCCAAAATCCAGTATCCATGTTCCCATCTGATGGAAATTTGGCAAAATTGTGGCTATTTCAGTGCTACCACATCAGCCTGAACAGTTGCAATCACATGATCATCTTGCATTTGCATGCACCCATGCAAATGCAAGATGCCCTTTCCCTGTATATGCTGTAGCACTCCTCTATGTAAACTCATGCACAGCTTCTTCCACATTTTAGTAGTACCCCTGCACACCTTTTCTAAGATTACTTTTTCTACTTCCTTCAGTGGCACCCCACTACAGCTGAGGTCTATTTACATCATATCAAGCCAAACTCAAGGGCAGAATATAAATATGATTTACAACATAAGTTAGTTTATGTGCAAGAGAGAAATGAAAAGGCATTTAAGGGTATATACTACATATTTATAGCAATGATTTAAGGATACAGAAATATTAAAACAAAGTGGGCCCAGAAGCTTTATGCTAATAGCAGCAGCAGAGTATTATGTGTCACTGGCCTTTCTGATAGCTTTCCTGTGAAAGTTGGTGTGCACCAAGGCTCAGCATTATTGTCATTGCTATTCACTGTCATCATGGATAACATCATGTAAGATCTACATCGCAGTGCACCCTGAGTCTTGTTCTCTGTGGGTGATATCCGGCTTACAGTTACCACCAGAGAAAAACTGCAACATTGTGTCAATGAAGCAGGACCCCAATAATCACTAATATCTAATCAATATAGACCTAAGGATGAAACCCCTAATGCTCTATATTATAAGTGCTTTATGCTTATGCATTAGGATTATAATCAAATGTATTAGAGACGGAAAAGCAGAAGTGATACTGTTTGTTTTGTATAATATGACACGACTTCTGGAAAGTACAAAACATCTTTCTTCACATTTGTCTTTCTGATCTATGTACCAAATTTACTGTAACAGGATTTTGTAAGGAAAGGGTATAGAAAGTAACAGATGTATCAAGAGAGTATATGATATATTCCATATATGGGCATTTGTTTTTGATAACCAATTAGGCTAACTTCTTCTTTTCTGTAACCAAAATATAAAGAGTTGGGCGTGGCCCGAGGTCCAGATCTTGTTTTCTACATGAGTGGGGATCTGTTCCTTCTTTGAGCAAAGAATTAAATAAATAACTCTTGTTTCTCCAATCGTTCGTGGTCTTTTCTCCTCAATTTTCTGCAACATCCAGACATGGAACAACTGTCTTAGCCAACTTGGTTTGTATCTCAATATCAAGAAGACTGAGTTTCTAATCCTAACCCATCCCAACCACTCCACCTTCCAAGTCAGTGGCAAAGATCTAATAAAAACAAACACATTCCATTACTTAGGTTTCTATCTGGAAAATAATGATAGTATTAATGAGACAGTGTGCATGACAGCAACTTCAACATGACTGCAGTTGAAATAGGTCACTGGATTGATCTACAATTTGCCTAAAATCAAAAGTATATAAAATAATTGTCTAGCTAGTAGCACTATATAATGCTGAATTTGGGCCATACCTCAAAAGTGCTGACTGTGTTATTGAGATTAAGCATTTCTCTTCTTGACCATTTCAGAAATGATGCAGTCAAGCAGTAGACGGATGCTGCACCAAAAGCAGAGAAAATGGAGGAGACATGTCTACAGTGATAAGGGCATGGGGATCAATATTCCAGACTATTGCCTTATCACCTACCACTTTAATATTGATAACAAAAATCCACAAGGAAATAGCAGGACACAATTAATATGAACCCTGTACCTGTGGGAAAGATGGGGGAGGAAGGAAAGAGGGAGGAGGAGGAGGAGGAGGAGGAGGAGGAGGAGGAGGAGGAGGAGGAGGAGGAGGAGGAGGAGGATTTCCGTCAAGTTGAATATGTAACCAGACACCAGGCTCCTGCTATCACATGTGGTAGACATGTGTGAAAGCAAAGAAATATTGGACAAAGATAGACACATGTTTAGAAAAAATGTTAAAGCTACATATAGATTATAAGACAGAAATATTTTTGTTAGGCATAATACCAGAAAAGTATGAAAAGGGGAGCTTGTATTTAATATCACATGTTTTGACAGCAGCAAGGATTGCATTTGCACAGTATTGGAAAAATGAGGAAATTCCATGAGAAAATATAATTTAAAAAATATTAGACTGTGAAGAAATGGACAGACTGACATTAAAGATAAAAGAAAAAGAAGATACAGAATATTTTCAAACATGGGCCTTTATAAATGGTTGGATAATAGAGGTAGAAATTAGGAACAGGGAAAGTATTATTATGTAAGCAAACTGACCCAGACAATACACTGTTCACAAAACACTTATGTATATTATGTGTGTTAAAAAAAGAGGAGGAGGAGGAGGAGGAGGAGGAGGAGGAGGAGGAGGAGGAGGAGGAAGGAAGGAAGGAAGGAAGGAAGGAAGGAAGGAAGGAAGGAAGGAAGGAAGGAAGGAAGGAAGGTGAAACATAGCTTGTATTCTATTGTCAGATGGACAACATTGGATTAAAATCTGTGCTTCTATGCAGTGCTTTTCATTATACTGTTTCGAGCTGATTTGAACAATTTTCAAATGAATAGATTGTAGACCTAACTTCAAATAAAATATCTGATTCTATATAGCAAGCACATTTCATGAAATGTAATTATAATAGATTATAATGAGAAAAATAAAATTTCTTTAAAATGATTTATAAGAGAATCTGTTGAAAAGTTTGAGATAGATTATATTCGCAATATCATCATTTGCAGGATACAGTCAGAGTATAATAGAAAAGTAAGTTATTTAAGATTTTTTACCACTCTTGGTAACTGTTTATTGTTGTTTCCTGAGACTAAACTCTGAACAAACCTGCAATTTCTTTGAATTACATAATTTATAAAATGTAAAGTGATCTCATGGTTTTAGATAGCTACTTTTTGTTTAGACTCTGATTGCAGTCATAAAATGATTCCAAGTTGAATATAAAACACATCTTCACACAAAAGACCTATTTCTTTAGTTACAGATCAATGCATTGTCATGCTTCAAATCTAGCAACTGTAGATAATTAAATAATAGGATAATAACTCTATTATACAGTATGTGAGACACACTTAACATTACAGTTTAAATGTAGAACTGTGGTGGTTAGAATGCAGTATTGCAGGCTAATCTGCCAACTGTCAGCAGTTTGATCCTGATGGGCTCAAGTTTGACATATTGTCCATCCTTCCATGGTCAGTAAAACAAGGACCCAGATTTTTGGGGGCAACATGCTGATTCTATAAACCGCTTAGAGAGGGCTGTAAAGAACTATGAAGTGGTATACAAGTCTAAGTGCTATTGCTATTGCTAAATCAGTGTTTCTCAATCCTGACAATTTAAAGATGGATGGACTTCAGGCCCCAGAATTTCCCAGCCAGACATGCAGGCTGAGGAATTCTGGGAACTGAAGTCCATGCATCCTAAAGTTACCAAGGCTGAGAAATTCTGCTTTAAATTTTGATTAAAGTAGAAGAAAATCTTTCCTGCACTGTGCTCTTTGATGTTCTGTTAATCTTTATCAACTCCTGGATTGAACAGATCTCTTAAATATAGAAATTAGGCAGCAGTTAAGCAAATATGAAGGGATGTAGTGGCTCAGTGGCTAAGACGATGAGCTTGTCAATTGAAAGGTCAACAATTCAGCGGTTCAAATCTCTAGTGCTGCGTAACAGGGTGAGCTCCCATTGCTTGTCCCTGCTTCTGCCAACCTAGCAGTTCGAAAGCACATAAAAAATGCAAGTAGAAAAATAGGGACCACCTTTGGTGGGAAGGTAACCGCATTCTGTGCACCTTTGACATTTAGTCATGTTGGCCTCATGACCACAGAGACCTCTTTGGACAGTGCTGGCTCGTCCGGTTTGAAACGGAGATGAGCACCAGCCGGGAGCGAAGAGTCAGGAAAGACTAGCACATATGTGCGAGGGCAACCTTTACTTTTCCCTTTTAAGCAAATATGATTTATTTATTTATTTATTTATTATTTATTTATTTATTTATTTATTCAAATTTGTATACCGCCCTATCTCCCGAAGGACTCAGGGCGGTTCACAGGCACATAAAACATTTATATACAATTAAAATAACTATTAAAAAACTTATTCTAATGCCAAATATTAAAAAATAGAAATATAAATCTTAAAACCAAATTTAAACCCCTGTAAATTTAAAAATCTGTAAATTTAAAATCTAAATTTAAAATCTAAAATCTAAGCCAGTCCTGCACAGATGAATAAATGCGTCTTAAGCTCGCGACGGAAGGTTCGGAGGTCCGGAAGTTGACGGAGTCCTGGGGGGAGTTCGTTCCAGAGGGTGGGAGCCCCACAGAAGGCCCTTCCCCTGGGCGTCGCCAGACGACACTGTCTAGCTGACGGCACCCTGAGGAGTCCCTCTCTGTGAGAGCGCACAGGTCGGTGAGAGGTATTCAGTAGCAGTAGGCGGTCCCGTAGATAACCCGGCCCTATGCCATGGAGCGCTTTAAAGGTGGTTACCAACACCTTGAAGCGCACCCGGAAGGCCACAGGTAGCCAGTGCAGTCTGCGCAGGATAGGTGTCATACGGGAGCCACGAGGGGCTCCCTCTATAACCCGCGCAGCCGCATTCTGAACTAACTGCAGCCTCCGGATGCCCTTCAAGGGGAGCCCCATGTAGAGAGCATTGCAGTAATCCAGGCGAGGCGTCACGAGGCGTGGTGACCGTGCATAGGGCATCCCGGTCTAGAAAGGGGCGCAACTGGCGCACCAGGCGAACCTGGTAAAAAGCTCTCCTGGAGACGGCCGTCAAATGATCTTCCAAAGACAGCCGTTCATCCAGGAGGACGCCCAAGTTGCGCACCCTCTCCATCGGGGCCAATGACTCGCCCCCAACAGTCAGCCGAGGACTCAGCTGACTGTACCGGGATGCCGGCATCCACAGCCACTCTGTCTTGGAGGATTGAGCTTGAGCCTGTTTCTCCCCATCCAGACCCGTCGGCCTCAAGCACCGGGACAACACTTGATAACCGTTGGGGTGGCCCGGTGTGGAAAAGTACAGCTGGGTGTCATCAGCGTACAGCTGGTACCTCACACGAAGCCACTGATGATCTCACCCAGCGGCTTCATATAGATGTTGAACAAAGGCGAGAGGATCGACCCTGCGGCACCCACAAGTGAGGCGCCGCGGGCCGACCTCTGCCCCCGTCAACACCGTCTGCGACCGATCGGAGAGATAGGAGGAGAACCACCGATAAGCGGTGCCTCCCACTCCCAATCCCCCAATCGGCGCAGCAGGATACCATGGTCGATGGTATCAAAAGCCGCTGAGAGGTCTAACAGGACCAGGGCAGAGGAACATCCCTATCCTGGCCCTCCAGAGATCATCCACCAACGCGACCAAAGCCGTCTCAGTGCTGTAACCGGGCGGAAGCGGACTGGAGCAGGTCTAGATAGACAGTTTCATCCAGGTGTAGGGAAACTGATATGCCACCATACTCTCTACAACCTTCGCGCGGCGGGTTGGAGACCGGACGATAATTACCTAAAACAGCGGGTCAGGAAGGCTTCTTGAGGAGGGTCTCACCACCGCCTCTTTCAAGGCGGCCGGAAGACTCCCTCCACCAAAGAAGCACTTGTAATTGCCTGGAGCCAGCCTCGTGTCACCTCCTGAGTGGCCAGCACCAACCAGGAGGGGCACGGGTCCAGTAAACACGTGGTGGCATTCAACCTACCCAACAACCTGTCCATGTCCTCGGGAGCCACAGGGTCAAACTCATCCCATAAAATGTCACCAAGGCCGCCCTCAGCCGTCTCACCAAAAGAATTAGGGTTGACTTTTGCCTTATGTCAGTTAGTGAATGAAAATGTTCAAAACTGAGTTGAAAAACCTACCATGATTATCTGGGATTCCTGCTTTCCACAGTGTATCCTTTTTATATTTAAAGAAAGATTCTTTTCCCTTTGTCACAAACAATCACCTTCTATTACTTTGAACATCTGCACTGGGAATGCAAGAAAAAATCAAGTAATATACAACAAAATTAACACATCTGCTGATCATAAAAATATTGCCAGAGAAATGTTTTTAATGAAAAGGCTCACTATTAAACTAGAATGAAAATACCAATTGAATGGTTGTTGGTTTATTTTTGATCTTGACAAATGGGGCTAGGACACCTTGCTAAAAGTAATTTGACATAGGAGAACAAATCATTTAGTTTAATTTAAACTGTAATGCAAACTCACAATTTAATTAATCAAATGCAACATTAGTAGGTATAATAAACCACCAAAACAGAATTGAATATTGATTCACAGAAAAAATAGATGATAATTGTTTATGCAGTAACTTAATTCTATTTCAGATTTCAAGGCAAAATCAAAGTAAATTGATTGTGACTTTTATTTTTAATTAATTAAAATTACTGAGATCTTGTAACATTGATGCAGCAGGTACAATTTTTTGAATTTATAGACTTTTTTCATGAAGTGCATGGAGATGCTCTTCAGAATATAGTTAGCTAGCCCCTTCTCTTAAGCTGGTTATCCTCATAGGTAATCATTATTTCCTAAGCAAGATTTTGATTTGGAATACAGTTTACACATACCCACACCCATACCCAATCACCTTCAGAATTATAAAACCAGAAAATGCCAGTAGTTCACACAAAAATGTGCTATTTTATTTGCCCATGTTTCAAAGTCAAATGCTACCCTATTAATGAGTTGGAAGACTCATTGTTATCTTATAATTTTAAAGAAAAATTAAAGAAAGCAATCCCTGGTGTCCTGTGATTTTATTTCCGTACTTGCAAGCAATATATGTTGATAATTACCAATTGCTGCTCCTAATGCAGGTGGGTTTGAGTGAGGGTAAATAGATCATTTCAGGAAAAAAAGACCACCAAATTTATGTCCAGCTAAAATGTCACAAATGACATTTGAAGTGACAAATGGCAGCTAATTGTGTCCTCAAAGAAATACAAAGAAATGGAGTTGGAAGCCAATTAAATTTTGCCCCATGTCTGCGTACCTTATGGATGGCTAAAAAGCTAAATTGGAGTATGCCACAGGCCCTACCAGTGTATTAACATCAATAAAAGTGTAGCCATATTAAGCCTCTTGTGTCAGAAACAGTGGAAAATCTGCATTGTGACAAATTATGGCAAAACCAGTCACTCACAATTGATTTAGAACCTAGTTCTTTTTCCTGGGATGCATGTGAGAGTTGGCAGATAGTGCCATGTACATGCTCTCTTAGTTTGCCATTTTCAATGCAATGGCTTTAATTTAAACAAAATTATACAGGGTATGTAGACGTACCCAGAAATAAAGCCAAGTGTGTTTTGTGGGAATTTGTTAGCTATTTGTAAGCATTTCACAAACAAGGCAAGGTGGTCAATGGCCCAAATAAATTCTTCACTCTGAATTATTTGCTCAGCTGTCCTTGCCAATATTTTCTTCTTGTCCACAAATCCATTTGAAAACAAAAGAGGAATTGGCTGAACTGCTTTCTACAATAAATGGACTTGACCAAGCTTTTCCTTGTCAATGGAGAATTGGCCGGATGAATTTCAGACCATGAATATCAATTCTTCAAGTTAAGGAGGAATTTTAATGCCTTAGTATTAAGCCTTCCCTGATGGTTGATAACAGAGACAGGGACAAGACTAGATGGATACGTCTGTTCCTAAATCTTACATTGAATACAATTTTATGAGGCTGATACTAAGATATCCATCAGCCAATTTTTCTTTTAAGCTATTTTTCTGTCCAAGGACATCAAGTAGCTAAGATTACCATGCCAGTTCAATATTTGCAGAGTCACATGTCAAATTCATCACCAGATTCAACCCTCTTGTGATTTGACAAGTAAATACATTTTAGTATAGTATCTAAAAAGTCTAAGGACACCCAAAACATAATTAAGGGGGGGGGGGGAAGCAGCCTGGACAATTCATTTTCACAGAATTTTTTTTGTAGGACCCTAAAAACTACTTGACAATAATAGTTTCATCAATATTTTCAGTATCATTTAACATAGCCTGGAAACTACCATAAACCTCTTATATCTATTAGTCTATTTGCAAAGATTTATTTAAATACTTATGTTTTGCATTTTGTTTGTTTATTTAAATCTTTATTTATCTACTTATATACATACCTACAAATGTTGGTAAATATATACTGTGTTATTTTTAGATTGATTGGCGCACATACAGCATATGCAGAAACATATTTTAATCACTACACCTATAACAAGCTTTAATCAAACAGAATGAACATCACAATAACTGTGACTCAAGTAACCTTTATTATATATAATTTGACTCCACATTTTGGCCTCTGTGTAATATATAAGACCTCTGTAAAGATCCATAACTAAATTATTAATAGCTTTAGGTAATTTAATGCCAGAGGGATCCAATTTCTGAATGAAAGAAGATTTCTTTATCAAGGCTATCTTGATATTTTACAGTCCTGATCAAAATACATTGTAGGAGAAAAGGGGACAAATGGTAAAAGTACTATTATTAAAGGTGCATATTACTAGACAACTTATCTCCATTGGATTATCATTTTAAAGATATTTCCTTACCTACAAAAAACTAAATAGAAAAAAAAAGGAGCCAGAGCAACTTTCAACTGCTGGCGTCCTCATTGAGATCAGGAAGACTGCATGTGGGAGTGGCGTGAGTTGGGAAAGGTGCATGGAGATGTGCCCAATGTGACACTATGTGGACTAGGGAAGGCATACAGGTAATGGTGCAGTCAGGAAGGGTCCTGGGGTACCCAAGAGCTGCTGCACGAGTTGGTGAAGGCACACAGGGAGGAGAATAGATTGTGAAATGTATGTGTGTGTATGTAAGAGAAGTTGTGTGGATCTGAGGAAGATCACAGAAATGGCAAAGGTAGGCGAGCACATGTGATGGTCCACAAGGGATGCTGCACATATCAGAGAAGGTGCACAGGGAGAAAATATGAATCTGGGAAGTGTGGTGGAGGGGGCACAGCCCAGAAAAGGTGCACTGGGGTTCGTTCTTCCTTATTCCTCTTTCCTCTTTTCCTCCCTTCTTTTCCCTTCCCTTCCCTTCTGTGCCCTGCCCTGTCTTTCCCTGCCCTTTCTAGCAGGCAGGTAAGTGGTTTCTGCTAAGTGGGGACAGGAATAAGGGAGGGAGACTGATTGGGAACCTGTCATAGAACATTAAAAATGAAGATCATATGACTGCAACAATAGTCCAGCAGCTCAAAAACAGTCAGTAGCACTAAAGCAGTGACAACTTCCCCAAATTTTATTTCCTTGGTATCATGGCAACTGCATTTTGGTCACATTCTGTACATTAGCCTTGGTTCAAAAATTGCTCAGTTAAAAGTCATGACATTTAGAGTTTTAGAAGTAAGGTGCATATAATAGGGATTTCTGTTCTATAGTTTACATATAGAATAGAATAGAATAGAATAGAATAGAATAGAATAGAATAGAATAGAATAGAATAGAATAGAATTCTTTATTGGTCAAGTGTGTTTCGACACACAAGGAATTTGTCTCTTGTGTATAAGCTCGCAGTGTACATAAAAATAAGTGATAAATCACGATCATAGTCATAAAATACATTCATCATAAATCATAAGATAATAATAAATAAATTATTATTTAGTAATAATCATTACTAAATAATGATTATTTAGTATCATAAGTATAGATACTAAATAAGCAATCAATATAAATCATATTGGGATACTAAATAAAACTATCAATTGAAACATACAAGCAACAAAGTTATAATCATAAGAAAATAAGGGGATAGATAATAGGAAAGATGAGACATATAATAGTAATACAGCCTTACTAGATAGTTTAGAATAGAATAGAATAGAATTTTTTATTGGCCAAGTGTGATTGGACACACAAGAAATTTGTCTTGGTGCATATGCTCTCAGTGTACATAAAAGAAAAGATACGTTCATCAAGGTACAACATTTACAACACAATTGATGATCAATATATCAATATAAATCATAAGGATTGCCAGCAACAAGTTATAGTCATACAGTCATAAGTGGAAAGAGATTGGCGATGGGAACTATGAAACGATTAATAGTAGTGCAGATTCAGTAAATAGTCTGACAGTGTTGTGGGAATTAGTTGTTTAGCAGAGTGATGGCATGGGGGAAGAACGGTCCTTGTATCTAGTTTTTCTGGTGTGCAATGCCCTATAGTGTCGTTTTGAGGATAGAAGTTGAAATGGTTTATGTCCAGGATGTATGAAGATCTGTAGATATTTTTACAGCCCTCTTTTTGACTCGTGCAGTATACAGGTCCTCAGTGGAAGGCAGGATGGTGGGAATGGTTTTTTTCTGCAGTTCTAACTAGCCACTGAAATCTGTGTCTGTCTTGTTGGTTGTAGAGCCAAACCAGACAATTGTAGAGGTACAGATGACAGACTCAATAATTGCTCTGTGTGTATCAGCACTTCCTTGGGCAATTTGAGCTTTCTGAGTTGGTACAGGCAGAACATTCTTTGTTGTCCTTTTTTTGATGTTAGGTGTCCATTCTTATAGAACCTAGAAACTTGAAGGTCTCTACTGTTGATATTGTGTTGTCTAGCATTGTAAGGGGTGGTAGTATAGGAGGGCTTCTCCTAAAATTTCCTGTCTGTATGCAGTTCCTCCTTGTGTCAAAAAAGACCAATCACTGTTGTATCATCTGCAAACTTCAGTACTTTAACAGAAGGATTCTTTGAGATGCTGTCATTGGTATATACAGAGAGGAGGAGTGTATCTTACCTTATGAAAAATGTAACAGTTGTTAAGAAAATAAATCTTGAAGGAGGAGGAGGAGGAGGAGGAGGAGGAGAGGAAACGCCTATCAAGGAAATTTTTTTAGCTAGAAAACATGGATAGGATATATAAAAACCATTCAATCAAAGTCATAGCAGTAAGGCTATTGCCTTGACAAGGTGAAATCACTGAAAAGGAACAGTATTTTAGGGGAAGTTTAGAAGGCTGATCCATTTTATAGCAGATGTGTTGAACCTATGAGAATTTGTTGTAGTTCTTCTACTTATTTTCCTAAATTTTATTGACAGAAAACAATCCTGTGAAATGATTAGAATCAAAGAGAATGATCAGCACAAAGTCACTAAATTTTATAGCTGGGAATGGATTTAAACTTGGGTCTCCCTAATTGTAGTCCCACAACTTAAAGAGTAGACAATACTCCTCAAACAAAATTAAATTATTAGCATATACTCCATAAGGGAGAGAGGAGATGTTGAATGACAATAACTTGTTCCACAAATCACTTTTTTAAAAAAAATTTGAGCATTAATGTGTAACAACTGTTTACCTTTGATTGGCCACCAGGTGTCCTTTACAGGTATGGAATTGCAGTTTGTAAAATCTCTATTTTGCACGATTACAGATGACTATACCAATGTGGGAATACTGCAGTATGCTATGCTAATGTGTAATAAACTGCATCCTCTTGATTTCTTTTAGAATGTTGTATTTATGCTAATACTTTCTTGAATAAGCAAGCTCATATTGGAATATCTGATTCACTGGGACCAAACATATTTTTAGCCACTTGGTAAAACTTTTTAATGTTATATTTTTATGTTTTATGCTACTGGGATATTTTAATAGATTCATAAACTGCTACTGAAGAGACAAGTCAGTTTCCAGAATCCCATTAAAATTATTTCAAAGCACATTTATTTATCATCACCTGATGGAGTTTTTATTATGATTAAAGACGGAACAGTCTAGCATATTCTGATTGTGCTCTTAAAATGAACATTACATACATATTTTATTTCACTTCATTTCAGATACAATTAACCACACTTCCATTAACTTTTGGGCAACCATTTAATAAAATATTCATCATGATTCATAGTCAAGTTTTCTCTAATAACAGCTTGCCTAATTAGAGAAATACATACTAAAAACTATTCAGTTATATAATTTCAAGTTGATAAGAACAAAATGCCTTTTGTCAGATCAAGATATTTCATTAATCAGCCTCCGTTTTCTTTCAATGCAACATGACAATGCAAGGAGTTTCTACATTTAGACATAAGCAGACTCTTTCTTTACCCTGTTTCCACGAAAATAAGACATCCCCTGATAATAAGCCCAATCGGGCTTTTGAGCACATGGCAATAAGGCCAAGTGCTTATTTCAAGATTCAAAAAAATATAAGACAGGCTCTTATTTTCAGGGAAACAGGGTACTTAGGGATAAAACTCTACTATTTTCCTTTTCTGAACAACAAACTACATGTCTTTCTAACAGCGTGAAAAATATGAGTAGATTGGGACTATATCCTGGGAGTCCATTTTGCAAAGGAAAAGCATCATGGCCCTCATGAAACATTACATGATACTTGACAGGGTTAAGTTGATTTCCTTCCACTTACTGGCTCACATTAAAGCAAAATGATTTTCAAAATCAGGAGTGTGCCCAGTCTTGGCAATTTTAAGACTGTGGACTTCAACTCCAGAATTCCCTACCTGTACTCTAAATATACCATGCTGATTTAAGTTGCTTGTTGTGAGGCAAACTGAAACAACCGTTCTGTTCCGCTTTTTAAAGTGGGCCAGCTTATTATTCAATGGTTTGCTTGAAGAAAGACACTTTCTTCAAAATGTTATTGAAGTAAAACACACTTCAAAACTGAACGCTATAGAGAAGGTGGATGGAACACACATTTTTGTATCCCACACTAACTGAAGTATCTTCTCTATGGAACTGTGCTACAGGATTATCATACTCCCATATCAGAGGTGGGTTTCATCCAGTTCTGACCGGTTCTTGTGAACCAGTAGTGGAAATTTTGAGTAGTTTGGAAAACTGGTAAATACCACCTCTGACTGGCCCCACCCCCAGTTTATTCATTGCCTCCCAGTCTCCCAGCTGATTGGCTAGAAGGGCTCGCTTTTCAGCTGGGAGATCACTTGGCAAAGAAAAAGAAAAAGGAGAAAAAAACAATATGCCGTTGCTTTAAATTGATAAGCCAAGAAGCAGCTGCTGGAAAGAGGTTTTTACTTGCAGAAGCGAAGTGACATTCAGCGATATATTTCTGGGTCAGCTGAACAGCAAACTGGATAAAAGGAGGGATTCTTATATGTTTTTGAAGTTTTGGGGTTTGTGCAACATGGCCTTTGTGTTTCTAAAAAGGTTTGGGCAATTTCCATTGTGAAATATCCTGCCTTGAATGAGTTTTTGGCCTGATTGTAAATGGAACTGAACTTCCGGCTTCCACTTTCTATTATCTCTAAGCACTGGTAGCTGTTTTCTTCTTACAAAGTTTCCTTTATGCAGCTGGCAGGAATGTGGAATAAGCCTCAGGCAGGTTCCTTTGTTAGCAGCTTGATTTTTCCTTGCTTTTCTGGGAGCCTTTTCTTATGAGTAATATTTATTTGGGGAAATGAAGAAGGGAGAGTTTGATTCCTTCCCAAAGCAGGTTAGTGGGGTGGGGAGGGAATGGGGTTTTTGAAGAAACCTTCCCCTGTCATGGCCACCAAGCTATGCCATGCCTACCAAGCCACACCCACAGAACTGGTAGTAAAAAAATTTGGAACCCACCACTGTCCCATGTGAAGGCCATTTCCCATATTATCCCAAAGTGATAATAATCCCCCCAAAGTATACATTAGAGATAAATTGGTCAGCAGGTTTTTACTTGCACTGCATTGCACAGTCCTTTTATATAAATATTTGGAAACACTCATTCCAGTTAAGATGGGGTGGAGGGAGCCATTGTCTTCATGTCAGGAAAGACTGAGCTGATTCTGTCTCCAGTACAAATGGTTTCAAATATGTTTTCATTCTTTTCCTGTAATTCCTTATTTCAAAACTGGACTCAAAACCTGCCAGTGCTTCAAATAAAAGATAATCCTCTATAAAATAGGATATATGGAATATCTACAAGTTGCAGGGAGCTTAAATCTTGTTATAACAACCTATACAGAAAGGTCAAGGGGTTTTCTACCCATGTGTCTCTAGATTTCAACACTTTCTTCTGCTTTGACCACAGTGATTGTCTACTCTATGGTCTGTTGTTTACAGAGCCCTTGAGTGGTGAATATCACTGCTTTACTCCTGCTGGTCCAGAACCACACAGAAAAAAGGGAATGAAAAGAAAAAAAGGGGGGGGGAGGGAGAAAGAAAGAGGAAGGGAGAGGGAGAGGTGAAGAAACAGGGGAGGGGGAAGCAGACATAATGATTGTTTTACCTTTTTAATGTCCTTTCACTAGAAAAGGATAGTGGTCTCATCAATTTTATCTGTTTTTTAAAAAAAAGCAGAAAATGAAGGAAAGATCCTTAATATTTACTTCTTTATCAGTTTACCGCTAAAGTCAGAAAGGTTTATATTTTGATACAGGAAAAAGTATGGATCTTGCTATGAAGTTTACACTATCTTATTTTTTTTTAATAGGATCGTTCAGGAACTGGGCATAAAGTCTTTAAGAGAGATGAATAAATATGCTTTTTGATATAGCTAATTACATTTAAAAGAGACAGAAATTATTTTGTGTATCACAAAATACTTAACTGGCCTCTGAATTTCACGGCATAGTACTACTGTTTGATACTGTTCTTGGTTAATTACAGCTCTAAATATGCAGCATACATGAGTTAATGATTTACCATCACAAGCACAGATTAGAAGTGGAAGAGATAGAGAGATGATGTCTTCATTGCTAGGAAAAAGTTTTCATTCCTTTTTCAAGCACACCTTATACAGGTAGTCTTCGACTTACAACCATCTGTTTAATATCTGTTAAATAGTACTCAACAGTACTGAAAAAAAGGGATTTACGACTGTTTTTCATACTTATGACTATTGCAGCAAACCCATGGCCATGTGATCAAAATTCAGACAGTTGTACACAACTGGCATGTACTTATTAATGATGATTGCAGTATCCTGGGGTCATGTGAACACCTTTTGCAACTGTCTCACAAGCAAAGACAATGGGAAAGCACGATTCACTTAACACCTGTGTTACTAACTTAACAACTGCAGTGTTAACAACTGTAGCAAGCAAAATCGTAAAACTCATTTAAAGACTGTCTTGCTTAGCAAAATAAATTTTGGGTTCAATTGAAGTCGTAAATTGAGGACTATTTGTAATAACTTCCATGAAGCAGATATTAGTAAGTTATGGCAATCCTTGGTTTTCAGGAAGTTGCTTGTTTTAAATCTTTCCACGTATCCATATGACTAACTACTTTGCTTCACTGTGTAGCAGCATACTGTAGCAGCACAACAAACATACGCTACATTTGTGTGTTCACTGAATTGAATGAGGGCTGGATTTATCCTGTACATCTAGAATGCTATGAGCTTAGGCAGAAATCCCTCCATCTGCTGAGCTGAAAAATTGTTCTGCATGGGGAAAAATATAACTCTCATTCTGTTTGTCAGAAAAGAAGTGCCTTTTTTCCAAGGTAGAAACTACCAGATTATGCCAGGTTCTTTCATACACAAACTGGTTTCTAAGGCTAGGTATGCATGAGAGAATTCATTCTCTCATGATAAGTATATGCATCCCACCCCACTTGACTTTTAAATCTAAAAATAAAGCTAGAGAGGATTTTTTTTCATAGGGAGAGCTGTGGGCAATCAAGGAGGAAGGGGTGCTATTAATAATAGACAAAGTATTGCCCTATTGCCCGTGTGTGTGTGTGTGTGTGTAAAAGGGGGTGGGTGGGTGGAGGGAGACAGGGAGGGAGGGAGGGATAGAGGGAGGGAGAGATCAATTTTGAAATAATTTGAGTGCTTCATTTGCAAACCAAATCATGCTGTTTTGTTTCATGTGCACATTTCATTGAGATATTAGAAAATCTGACTTTATCCCTTTATCTTTAAAAACAGTTGTACAATATCTAGTACAAGTTTAAATTATGGAGCTGTACCTTCCATACATAGCAATTATATACAAATTGCAATCTCGCTGGCTGATTTCCAGTAAGAACAACAACAAAAAATAATAATAAAGCTTTCCAGAAGCTGCAGACAACTGACTTCAGTATAATCCTAAAATAAATTGTTCAGTGCAATTTCAGTGTGTTATGTATTGTGCTTAAAAAGAGTACTCCTTCTGAAGAAAGGAGCCAAATTCTTTCCTCCAACTCTAAAACCAAACCCACATTCCTGTATTATTTTATTGTGATAGCTTTACTATGATAGCTTTTGTTCTTTAGACTATATGTATGTAAATCAGATATAGATGCAAGATACAGATGGAAATAGAGGGTGTACCAAATATTTCTTCAGTTTCATCAATTGTGATGAAAATATTTTTGAGATCAATTAAGTAATTCTACCTAGAATAAATATATACAGTATCGAGGTTGCATTATTACTACTGTTCCAAGGAGAAAACTCTTGACTTTTTCTGATCTACATCAATTTTTCTTTACTACTTTCCTGGCAATCTCTGCCACTGACTTTTTCTAAGGTTAGAAATGTCAAACTACAGAAATCTTTGGAAGTTTCCTCAGGGTAGAAACAGGGAACAGGCGCTTTCTTCAAACTATGTCATAGAGAAAATACAGAAAGGATAGAAAGGATGCTTGTTTCTCACTTCTGAGTTTGTCAGGGCTTTAGATTCAAACTTTTGATCTGTAGAAATAGCAACATGCTGAACATATGTATTCATACTCTACTGCCTTTTCACTATAGATAAAATGAAAGAGTATTATTAACCCATAATACCCTAATTCAAGTTTCAGTTCAGAACCAATTCTGTATATAAATGTCTATACATGAGGCTGCTGTTGAAGATCACACAGACACCATTGGTCCAGAATGCAGCAGTGTGCAATAGTCCAGAATGAGGTGGCAAATGCAGTAGTATGTGTCCCTAGGCTAATCAGGTAACATCTCTGGCTAATCAGGCTAATCAGGTAACATCGCTCATGGCATAGGGCCGGGATACTTATGGGACCGCCTGCTGCTACCGGATACCTCTCACCGACCCGTGCGCTCTCACAGAGAGGGACTCCTTAGAGTGCCGTCGGCCAGACAGTGCCGGCTGGCGACACCCAGGGAAAGGGCCTTCTCTTTGGGGGCTCCCACCCTCTGGAACGAGCTTCCCCCAGGACTTTGCCAACTTCCTGACCTCCGAACCTTTCGCCACGAGCTTAAGACACATCTATTTATTTGCGCAGGACTGGATTAGATTTTAAATTCGAATTGGTTTTAATGGGGATTTTATTATTTTTATTATCATCATTTTAATTATTCGGCCAATTATAATAAGTTTTTTAATGGATGTTTTTATTTGTATTTATATGTATTTATATGTATATTTTTATCTGGTTGTTAACCGCCCTGAGTCCCTAGGGAGATAGGGCGGTATAAAAATATGAAAAATAAATAAATAAATAAATAAATAAATAAATAAATAAATAAATAAATAAGTGAGCTACACTGACTCCTGGCTTCCTTCCAGGTGCTGATTATTATTTTTAAAGTCCTATATGGCACAGGTTATTGGCAGACTGCCTCTTCCTAACTACTCATCCTATCAGATCAGATAGGGTACACATAATTCTCTTCTCTTCTCTTCTCTTCTCTTCTCTTCTCTTCTCTTCTCTTCTCTTCTCTTCTCTTCTCTTCTCTCCTCTCCTATCCCATTCCAGCTTTATTAATGTTTATGTTTATAAATAACTCAAGGTAGTAAACATATATAATAGTCCTCCCTCCTCACAATATACCCCACAACAACCCTGTGTGATTGGTTGGCCTGAGACCAAGTGACCCAGCTTTTTCTTTTTATATATATGCCTGAGGTGGGAATATAACTCATGGTCTCTTAGGATTCAAAAATCACCATCTTTTTCCATCTTTATATATTGGTTTATATTGGTTTTGCAAAAATCCATTAGGCATTACCAGAAATAATCAAGTAGTCCAACATCATATTCCTCCTTTTTGCTCTTTACAGATGAGTTCACAGGATTTGATGTTTCATTAGTCTTTGGCATGCAAGAGGAATCTTTAAAGCTTTTACTAGCCTATTTTATAAATCCCATAAAGAGGTATAATTTTTGTACTTCTTGTTGCAGTTGTTCCATACCAGATCCTTTTCCTCTCATAGGGAGTCATCATCCAGATTTTTTTTTCACAAATGTTTTTTTTTTAATTTTATTTTACAGACAAACATACAACACATAATCAATCATTCAGTGTATCAGCTGAGTACATCTTTTGAGTTT
This sequence comes from Ahaetulla prasina, assembly GCF_028640845.1. Classification (NCBI taxonomy): domain Eukaryota; kingdom Metazoa; phylum Chordata; class Lepidosauria; order Squamata; family Colubridae; genus Ahaetulla; species Ahaetulla prasina. Next base: position 90,304,335 of record NC_080543.1, on the reverse strand, counting down.
TCTTCTTACTCCTGCAATATTTATCATTTCTTAACATTATCATTTCATTTATTGTGACATTTCTCCCACATTTCATCCTTTACTATTAATACATTTATCTATCTTCTTTCTCCTCTTTTTTCTTCACTTATTTCATTACAACATTGCTTTATATATATATATTTTCTCTAACCAATGGTAAAATTGCCCCCATATCTTAAAGTATTCCGATTCCTCTCTTTAATTGTCAAAGTCAATCTATTCATTTCTGCACAATCTAATATTTTCTTAATTACTTCTCCCTTTGTAGGGATTTTCTTTAAAACAATAATAATAGTAAAAATACAAATAAAAGACAGATAGAATAATATATTGACATTGGTGATTGATTAACAGTGGGCAGTTAAACTTTGCCTAATTTTACATACACCATAACTGAATTTGGCCACATTTGTAGAAATTGCTCCAGATAGACTTAAAATACATAAGATTGCCTCACCTTTGAAAGGGAGATAGTAATCTATGAACCGGATACATACTTAGAACTGCACATTTTGGAGCTAATATCTAACTATATGATAGAACTAGTAACTGCCCAAATATAGCTATCCTTACCCTCAGCAAAATAATCTAGGAAATGAAGAAAGTGCAAACCAAAAGCAAGAACATGCTGTATCTTCTGAAATGCTGCTTCCAGCTTTCACTGCATGTAAAGAAGAATCATACTTATTAGTGTAATGTTGCTGTCAGTTTCCTTCCATGACTCCCTCCTCCTTCCTTATCTATGAACCTTTAGGATACTTACTTAGAGCTTTTAAAGCAAGAAAAAAAAATCATTTAAAAATGGGTATAGAATGGTACATACTTAGAAAAGTTATATTTAAAAATGTACATTGTATTAAAAAGATGCAAGATTTCTTGCTTTTAAAAATAAAATAAAATAAAGTCTTTTTAATAAAATAATACATGTGACATAGCATGGTCCCAATTTAGATTGTTTCCTCAGGCTAAGATACTAAAGTATGGCTAATAATAGCAGCAAGGATACAGCTGAAGAGAATTTTGCTCTCTGTTTGCCTTGAAAGAAGATGGAATTTCACATGCTCATTATCACATCAGGTTGCAAATGGAGTTAATTCAAAAGGCAGTGGACCGAGAGTGCTTACTGGGATTTTCATGAATCACAAAGAACATCTTTTAACACAACAGAATTTATAGGCCTCTTGTGACATTATTATTTGGGGCCAACTCAGTTTTGAAAAGGCCATTTTAAAAACTTTTGCAGAGTTGTTTTTAAGAGTTTGATTTACCTCAGAGTACTTCTTGGCAGTTTATTCAACCAATTTGTTATTTAGCGTATTTCCCCAGACACTATTACTTCTTCTAAAGTTCTGTAGTGTTTGGAAGTTTTAGGGGAATGAATCATGGCTTCTAACACCACAATCCTTTTTTATAGGAAGTTGGTGAAATGCTTCATATGTATTGGAAGCCTCAAACAATGTTAATAAGGGTTGGTCAAAAGTTTTTTTTTTTGCTGCTGGAAATGCAGCTTAGGAGTTTGAATATTAATTCATGTAGTTTGATTGTATCATATGATTGTCACATTTGGGGTTTATTGAATTGTTAATATTACTATGGACGGATCACTGTATATTGATGTTACTCTTTCTTACATTGTGAAATGCTTCAATTATTATGTATTGAATAATAATTATTTTGTTATAATAAGCTTCAATTATTATGATTTTGAATAATCATCAGACATTATGAAAAGCTTTGGCCCTGGACTCTTTTTCTTTAAGGTTTTTTTTCTACCTATCTTTTTTGAGAAGTTTTCACTTTATACGCAAAACTCCCATTTCTATTAATGAAAAATGTAATGGAAATGGAAAACCAATCACAAACATTGACCATAATATTGACTATAACATTTATGTATTAGATCCAATAACTGTGATAAACATCCTTAATTATAAAATTTTCACTCTCATTTGATATTGAGTTGATTTATAATCTATTGCCATGATGGCGAACCTATGGCACGCTTACCAGAGGTGGCACCCAGAGCCCTCTCTGTGGGCATGCGCACCATTGCCCCAGCTCAGCCAGCTGGTCATCAGGCTTCCGAGGCATGCTTGCATGCCGGCCAGCTGGTTGTTGGGCTTCCGGTACTCTGGCACGCGCACATGTATGCGTCTTCCAGTTTGGGCACTCTGTTCCTAAAAAGTTCACCTTCACTGATCTATTGGATTATCTAATCTATTGGATTGGTCAGAATTATTACATTCTTAGAGATAAGATCTTTTTAATTGAAACCTTAAATTTGGATTTATTAGTGTATACATTATTTGTTATGTTTTCTTCACCTTTATCATATATTTTAATTGTAATGCTTCTGACACAAATAAACATCCTAAAAAATATTACTAATTAGATTACATTACAACTCATTATATACATTTTAGATCAGGGCTGAAACTCCTGGCCTGTGGGCCAGATGCGTCACATGCTGGCCCCACCCATGTCTGGTTTAGCGAAAGGGAAAAAAGTCCCGATACATCATGTGATACCACTGTGACAATGCAGGTTTGACACCCCTGTTTTAGATTCTTTTCTAATGCCATTTTACATTTTCTTCTCGATGTCAATTTAATTAAAAAAAACAAAAGAAACAACATGTATATTAATGTGTGGAACCTATAACTTTGGACAACTTTTATAATGAAAATCATATTCATAACCATGATTTTGGTTTCTAGTTCAAGAATTAATACAGGCTGCCACACCCATTCCTCTAGCACCAGGAAGTTCAAGATAACTTCTATGTTTTGAGACAAAATGCTGATTTATGTGTTGTGCATGCTAAGAATAAAAATAGGTATAGCCTATTGTCAATAAGTATCTCTCAATCTGAAATATCTTCTGGAACATAGATTCATGGTATTGTAGATATGATCTGGCCTTGAGAACAAAAAAAAATCACAAAAGAAAAAGTTTCCATATGAATATTTTTTTAAAAACGCATAAGCATCATTGTGTTTCCTACATTTTATTGTCACTTTCCATCTTCTTTCTCTTCACAACCTTCAGATACATTTGCCCACACTGCTATTTAATTCAGTTGCCTGTGGCAACATGTCATTCTCTATTATGAACACACTTTATAGATTTATAACATCATCTGTAAAATCACTGCAGCTAGTAGGATTAAATTGAAAAACATGCAGAAAAGGCAGATGAATGGAAGACCAACACAGCCTAAACAACCTCCAAAATCCTTTTTATTTGAGGCTAAAGGTTCATTCACCAAACTGTGGATTGTTTTCCGAACGTTTCATTTCCAAGCTAGGTAACATCTTCAGTGGAGTTTAGGAGATGTCAATGTCAGTATTCTGTTTATAAGGTCTTAGGTGTGGGTATGTCAACTGAGGATCTTGTGACAGGTTTTGTGATGAGTCGGTCTCAAGCAATTCCATTAACAGACACACTGACCTACAACCAGCCTACGAACCCTCAGAATCCAAATCAACCACACAGCCAACAAGAGACAGCACTGACCTTCAACCTACTCATGCAATCCCCCCCCACTCACACACACATACCAGCAGAGGTTAACTACAAAAGACCAGTGACCTCAGGTAATTTCCCTATCACAAGACCCATCATAAGACTCACAGCTGGCTCATCACAAGACCTTTTGAGAACTGCACATAAATCCTAAGAGGTAGGATATGAACTTCCTCCTAAACCTGATATTGAATTATAACTTAAATATTATAGAAAAGGGCATATTTCCATGGGGGATGTGTATGTGTCAAGGTAAGTTGATGGTCAGGACAGCATGATTGCAGCCTGGTCTTTCTCTGTGTTAATACAGTACAGATGGGCAGCTTCAATCACATTGACAAGACCACCTTGTTATTATTATTTTGCCAGTTAACATTCTAATCTCTAAATATTAAATTTCTAAATTTTCACTATTTCTATTCTCAAATATATACACACAACACACACATACACACACACACACACACACACACACACACACACGGATATATACATAAATACATACAAACAAACATGAAAAGTTTTGTCCTAAATGGAAACTAGAATGTATGAAAACCAGACTAGTTTAAATTTATCCAGAATGTTGTTATTGTTGTTTTTGTCAAATTTAGAAAGTTGTCAACCCACTGCTTGTAATATTTTTTTGTTCTTGCTTGAAAGAACATGACATTCATATACAATTTTAATTTGCTGGTTATTTTCTGTTTCTAGCATAGCCGCAATGTGAAGACTCCACAGATGAAAACAGTTCTAGTTGCATTGAAAGTAATAAAGCTTCAATAATAATAATAATGATAATAATGATGATGATGATGATGATGATGATGATGATGATGATGATGATAATAATAATAATAATAATAATAATAATAATAATAATAATAATAATAATAATAATAATAATAATAATAATATTTTAATTTTTATACCGCCCTTCTCCCGAAGGACTCAGGGCGGTGAACAGCCAGATAAAAACAATACACTACAATAAAATCACTCTTTAAAAAACTTATTCAATATGGCCTAAATTAGATATAAAATACATAATATAATATTAAACCCCATTTAAAATCCAATTAAAAACCCATGTTAAGCCAGTCCTGCTCGGAAGAATAGATACGTCTTCAGCTCGCGGCGAAAGGTCAGGAAGTTGTCGAAGTCCTGGGGGAAGCTCATTCCAGAGGGTGGGTGCCCCCACCGAGAAGGCTCTCCCCCTGGGGGTTGCCAGCCGACACTGTTTGGCTGACGGCACCCTGAGGAGACCCTCTCTATGGGAGCGTACCGGTCGGTGGGAGGCATGTGGTAACAGAAGGCGGTCCCAAAGGTATCCCAGTCCTATGCCATGGAGCACTTTAAAGGTGGTAACCAGCACCTTGAAGTGCACCCTGAAGACCACAGGCAGCCAGTGCAGCCTGCGCAGGATAGGTGTTATATGAGAGCCACGAGTGGCTCCCTCTATCACCCGCGCAGCTGCGTTCTGGACCAACTGGAGCCTCCGGGTGCTCCTCAAGGGGAGCCCCATGTAGAGAGCATTGCAGTAGTCCAGGCGAGAAGTGACGACGGCATGAGTGACCTTGCATAAGGCATTCCGGTCTAGAAAGGGGCGCAACTGGCGGACCTGGTAAAAAGCTCTCCTGGAGATGGTCGCCAAATGATCTTCAAAAGACAACCGTCCATCCAGGAGAACACCCAGATTGCGCACCCTCTCCATTGGGGCCAATGATTCGCCCCCAACAGTCAGCAGCGGTTGCAGCTGACTGTACTGGGATGCCGGCATCCACAGCCACTCAGTCTTGGAGGGGTTGAGCTTGAGCCTGTTTCTCCCCATCCAGACCCGCACGGCCTCCAAACACCAAGACAACACTTCGACGGCTTCATTGGGGTGGTCAGGGGTGGAAATGTACAGCTGGGTGTCATCCGCGTACAGTTGATAACTCACCCCAAAACCACTGATGACCTCACCCAGCGGCTTCATGTAGATGTTGAACAGGAGAGGTGAGAGAACCGACCCCTGTGGCACCCCACAAAGGAGGCGCCTTGTGGTCGATCTCTGCCCCCCTGCCAACACCGTCTGCGATTGGTCAGAGAGATAGGACGAGAACCACTGAAACACAGTGCCTCCCACTCCTAAACCCCCCAACCGCCACAGCAGGATACCATGGTCGATGGTATCGAAATCCGCTGAGAGGTCTAGGAGGACCAGGGCAGAGGAATAACCCCTGTCCCGAGCCCTCCAAAGGGCATCCACCAACGCAACCAAAGCTGTCACCGTGCTGTACCCGGGTCGGAAACCGGATGTACATCAGTAAACACTGACTCTCAGTCTCAAATCTGTGTGTTTTATGTAGTGCTGGCTTTTGGAAGTTTTTTTTTTTTTTGTCAAGAACTAAGTTGAGATTCTCCTGCCTTATTTCTTCTCTCCTCCATTTTATTCTTCCTTGCTTTGCAAACAAATGAAAGACATTCTTTGCATTGCACTCACAAAAATATGTACATTGTGTTTTTTTCTCTTTTGTTCTGTGTCTTTGATTAAGATCGTGCATTTTCTCAGTACACGTAATAAGTCCATCTCTTGAAATGAAATGGGTTTATTTAGATATTATGCCTTGACACTTTTTTTAAAAAAAAGATACATCTAAAACCATTATTTTTCGAGTCACTTCTTGGGCACAAAGGAAAGAAATACAACTTAAATTCCTACATCTGTCCCTAAATCATCATCATCCTATATTAAGAAAAACTCATTATGAAAATTCTAGACATCACTATTTGAAAAACAATTGTAGTAATATAATAACCAAAACTGCAAATGATCAAGATGCTCTATCCATGAAAAAAAGTCCCACAGAGAAAAATGGACAGGTACAATTGATAATGAACATATTGAAGTGGTAGATAAATTCTGCCTTTCAGGATTAATTATTACATATACTTACCAGATTCAAAAAATACATCATAGGCTAACATTTGGAAAGATATTAAAGCCTTTGGAAAAGATATTCTGAGAGTACCATGGATAATCACAAAAACCCAAACAAAAACATGGATCATTGAAAAGAAAAATCAACTTACTTGTGGCACAAATGACTAGACTCAAATGATCCTTGTTCAGACATGTATGAGAAGACCTACCTTTCTTAGGAAGTCTAATATTGCTTGATAGGAGGAAAGAAAGAGAAGACAATGATTCTGCAAAAGATTGGATGCACTTCATAGAAAGCAAAGTCTGAAGGGCAAAACAGAATATGGAACATCCTGAGGATCTAATTGTGATTCCTGAATTCTGACATCAACTTGATGACACAGTATCAAATGATTCATATATAAATATATGTCTATTGACATATGCAAACAGACAAATACACACACAAACACTTATGCAAACACATATACACACATGAATAAACACAATACAAAAATTGAGTTCCGTTTGGGCTTTTTTTTTTCAGGCTAAAATTCAGCAAAGATACTTGTTTTTTTTTTCTTTAGATAAAACTATAAAAATTGCTATTGTAAAAAGTAGTTCAGACCTTTTACTTAATTATTTTCCAAGCCAGCTAAAAGTTACCTAACAATAGTACAAACAAATAGATGGATTTCTTTTGTCACATTAGTTCAGCCAAGGCTAAATGTCTACTAAAAATGCCAGCCTTTTCTTCAGATATCCTTCTGCAAAGCCAGAGAAAGCTCTTATAAAGTCACTTTAAATTTCTGTTACACAATTTATTTGTTAATAGTGGTTTCCACATTTTATTGGACAGTGTTGTTGTTGTTATTTTTATTATTGGGGGGAATTTAGCCTAGTCTCCCAAAAGAAAATAAATCTTATCAGCATTTACATGTATTTATTTCAAAATACAGAATTTGAATCTATTTAGCTTTATTTGAAAGATAGTAACAACCCAAAAAACAAGATAACAACAAGAAAGTGTTAATAGCTTATATCACTTTATTAAATGGACGTACCTATGAGACCAAGACTATTTTTATATTACTAGGTATTTATTTTATTTATTTATTTATTTATTTTTATTTATTTATTTGTCATAACAATATATACAAGCGTTACATAAAAGGTTATAAATATATGAACGTATATATGAGGAGAAATGAGGTACTAAAAACGTGTATATACATAGGGAAAGAAACAGTAGGACAGGAACGGTAGGCACGTTTGTGCTCTTATGCACGCCCCTTTAGAGTCCTCTTAGGAAAGTGGTGAGGTCAACCGTGGACAGTTTTTGAGTGAAACCTTTGGGGTTATGAGAAGAAACCACAGAGTCAGGTAATGCATTCCAAGTATATACAATTCTGTTACAGAAATCGTGTTTTCTGCAATCTAAACTGGAACGGTTGACATTGAGTTTGAATCTGTTTGTAGCTCTTGTGATATTGTTATTGAAACTAAAAAGTCATTGACAGGAAGGACATTACAACGGATGATTTTATATGCTAAACCCAGATCCAGTCGAAGGCGAAGTTCCAAGTTTTCTAGACCCAAGATATCAAGTCTGGTGGAATAAGGTATTTTATTAGTTTCAGAGGAATGGAGAATTCTTCTCGTAAAATACCTTTGGACACGCTCAACTGTGTTGATGTCAGATATATGGTAAGGGTTCCAGACAGGAGAGCAGTAATCAAGAATTGGCCTAACAAATGTTTTATATGCTCTGGTCAGTAGCATGGTGTTTTTTGAAAAGAAGCTACGTAAAATTAAGTTGACAACTCTTAGAGCCTTCTTAGCTATGTAGTTGCAGTGGGCTTTGGAACTTAAATCGTTAGATGTAAAACTCCAAGGTCTTTGACAGGGTGGGGTCATCTGCGAGGCAATGTCCATCAAGCATGTACTTTGTGATTGGGTTCTTTCTTCCAATGTGCAAGACTGAGCATTTACTGGTTGAAATTTGTAGTTGCCAAATTTTAGACCAGGCAGATAGATGATCAAGGTCCTTTTGAATTGTGGATGCATTGTCAGTGGTGTTGAAAAGTTTGACATCATCAGCAAAGAGAACACAGTTACTTGAAATATCAATACAAAGATCATTTATATATATTATAAAGAGAGTAGGTCCAAGAACGCTGCCTTGAGGAACACCACTCTTGACAGGAACAGGATTTGAAAGAGCATTACCAATTTTAACTATTTGTTGTCTGTTTGACAAAAAAGCAGATATCCAGTGGTGTAAGGGTCCTGAAATGCCATAGGATTTTAATTTTAGGAGAAGTTTATCATGTACTACTGAGTCAAAAGCTTTGCAGAAGTCTATGTATATTGCATCTATTGATTTACCTAGATCAAGATTAGTAGTCCATAGGTTTTACAGTAGAGAAGTTGTAGATTGCATGATAATTTTTCCTGAAGCCAAATTGTTTATTTGAGAGAAGGTTGTGCATTTCTAAGTGTAAGGTAATGGATTGGTTGATGATGGATTCCATAACCTTGCAGGCGACGCAACATAGGGAGATAGGTCTATAATTATCAACTAAGCTGGGGTCGCCTTTTTTGAAAACTGGAATGACTGTGGCTAGCGACCAGAGACTGGGAAGGGAACCGGCTCTAAAGGCTATATTAAAGACTATACTTAGGGTTCTGCTAGATTACTAGAGAGTTTTAAAAAAGTAAGCACAAAGACCATCAGGGCCAATGGATAGAGATGGCTTCAATGTACTTAGAGCTTTACCAACATTTTCTTCTGTAAAATCAACAATTGTTAAGTTGTCATGCTCATTGATTGTACAAATTTGGAATGTTGGATGAGTGCCATCACTGTTGACAAAAACTGATGCAAAGAATTTATTAAAGAGGTTTGCTCTAGATTCTTCAGCATTGTATTCATTGCCATCAGGATCTTTTAGAGGTGGCATGCGTCTAGAGTTTTAAGCTTGTTGTTGACAAAATTATAGAAGGCACGACTGGAATTTGTGCAGAAGATCCTCTTCTTGCTTGGTGTGGTAATTTGTGCATTCAGTTTTATTTGGTTGCATATAGTTCTGTAGCGTTTTTAAAATTAGCTACATAGCCCTTTGTTTCTTTTCCAGAGGATCTTTTTAGATTGAAGCTTTTTATTGATATGGGTAGTTTGCTTTTCCTAATCTTGATGGTAGTTAGTGGTACATATAGTTCGATGACTCTGTTGATTTCGGTAGAAAAACTCTATAGTGGTCTTCAGCAGTTATACAGGTTGAGAACAGATTTTGCCAGTCTAGAAATGAAAGATCATTGTTTATAGAGTCATAATTGGCTTTTTTGAAGTTGTAAATGGGAATGCTATTGATATGATGGTTAAAGTCACAACGTATATTAAGATGGAAGTCAATCATGCAATGATCACTGTTGGAAAAGGGTTCTCTTATTTGTAGTCCATAAATGGTATTGTTATTGTTGCAGAAGATGAGGTCAAGGCAGTTGTTTAGTCTTGTATTATTGGTTACAAGTTGTTCAAGACCTAGGTTAGTAACAGCGTTGTATATTGTTGTGTGGATTGGATCAGTTGTACTTTCGTTAGTTATCCAGTTGATGAGAGGTAAATTTAGGTCACCCAGGAAGATGAGTGGATATGGGCAAGAGGCAGCCCAAGTTAGTAATGAGGTTAAAATATTAGCATGAGTAATATCGTGAGTCGGGGCTCTGTAGCATAGAATGAATCAAGTGCGGTATTAGATGATAGATCACATACAATAGTTTCAGGAAGAGAAAGTTTGTGGGCAACTTGTATGTTTTTTAGATTAAGTGACTTTTTATAGAAAATAGCCACTCCACCACCTCTTCGGTTTTCACGATCTGAACGGTGAACTTGATATTCTTTGTTTAAAATGATGGAATCAGGGATGGAAGAGATTAGCCATGTTTTGCAAATAAATATAATGTCAAATGTACCACTGTTTAGCAGGAGGATAAATTCAGGTAATTTGTTAAGAATACTTCTTGCATTCATCAATTTACATTTAAAATCTGTAGAAAGAGGTGTTAAAGAGGTAAGAGGCGTGCATACCTAGTTTTGAAAGTTAGTTGGTTGAGGATATGTATAACTGGTGGTTGTATTGGAGGTTGGATGGGTGGATGGAGGTTTTGGGTAGTGAGTGCTTGGATGTTGGGTACTAGACTGTTTGTTGATAAGGTTTGTTGGATGGATGGTTGAAAGGCTGGTTGGAAGGTTGGTTGGATGGATGAACGGATGGCTGGTTGAATAGTTTGTTGGATAGCTGTACGGATGGCTGGTTGAATGGTTTGTTCGATGGCTGATTGGATGACAGTTTCGATGGATGGTTGGCTGATGGGTACTTGATTGGTTGTTGGGATGGCTGGTTGGATGTTATGGGTGATGGGGGGTTTGGTGGTGAATTTTGATTGAAGGATTTAATTTTAATGCAATTGGCACGGTAATCAATATATAGGTTTGATTCACCATTATCTTGTCTTCGTTTAAGCTCAGTGCGGAGTTCACGAGCGTATCCGCTGCAGGAAAGATAGATCAGGGCGTGATCTAAGTTTACTGTAGGCAGGATTAGATTTAGCAATAGAGTTGATGGTATATATGAACTTACGTTTGCTGTTCTCGTTTATGCAGATGACTCTGCAGAATCTTGGTGCTATTGATCCGTCACTGTTTTTATATTCAGGACCATCTCTGGAGACTGAAATAATTTCATTTGGGGAGATGGATGATGTATTATAATTTCAATTAAGTTTTGAATTTTGGTGATATCGGATTCATTTGTGTTATCTAGACCAAATAATATTGCATTATTATTTTTTGGCCTCTCTCTAAGGCATCTCTAATTAGTTGGTCAGTAGTAAATTGTTGTTTAGGTAGGGTTGAAGGATCAGTATTATGTAAAGGTAGATGAGTTGGGAAGAGATTTAGATCAGTCGAGAAATCATTTTTTTGTGTTGTAATTTGTTTTATCAGATTGGTGAAGCTTTGTTCTATAACTGATAGGATTTTTTTTTCTAAGTTTTGTTCAATGGCTAGTATTCTTTTTTCTAGGTTTTGTTCAATAGCAAGTATTCTTTTTTCCAAGTTTAGTTCAATTGTAGCTATTATTCTTGCTTCTAAGTTTTTATCAGAGTTGGATTTTTTGGCTGGCATAGTGATAGATAGATAGATATATTTAATATTATTATTTTAAATAAATTATGTGATAAGTAATGAAGAAGTATCTTTCTTATTATTTCTATTTTAATTATTGAATAATTTTATAATTATTTTAATTATTGAATAATTTTATAATTATTCGATAATTGAGGAAGTATCTTTTCTAAAACAATCTTTCTCAATTACTATTTCACTCTCTTTCACTTACACTGGAATAAATTTGGAGTAGGGATACTGGAGGTGCAGAGAAGGAAGTGATGTGAAAATGGAGTAAGCAGGGATAGCAATTGTGGATGCTGTGATCCACTATGTTTATGGTGGAGATTGGTGGAGATTTAAAAGACCTTTGGGTATGGAGGAGGAAGTAGAGTGGGCGGTGGCGGCTGTTAGAATCGCTGCTTGAATAGCTGTTTGCGGTCGTGTGTACACCGGCAGCTGAGGCGGCGGCAGCAGCAGCCCTCAAATCCGGATCTCCTGAGTCCACGGGGCCACCAGAGAAGAATCAGTGGGGCCAGGGGGTGGTCGGACGGCTGTCAGAATGCGGATGCGGCGTGGGTCAGCGGCGGGCGGCAGCGGCTGTTTGAATCAGCTGTTTGGTGGTCGTGTGCCCACAGGCAGCGGAGGGGGCGGCTGCAGCAGCAGCCCCTCAAATCCAGATCTTCTGAGTTCACTGGGCCACCAGAGAAGAATCAGCGGGGCCAGGCGGTGGTCCGACGGCTGTCAGAATGCGGATGCGGCGTGGGTCAGCGGTGGGCGGCGGCGGTTGTTTGAATCAGCTGTTTGGCGGTCGTGTGCCCACCGGCAGCGGGGGGGGCGGCTGCAGCAGCAGCCCCTCAAATCCGGATCTTCTGAGTTCACCGGGCCACCAGAGGTGAAACAGCGGGGCCGGCGGTTGACCAACGGTCGTCCGTATCCCGGCAGCAGTGAGGGATGGGGCGGCAGACGCTCAAATCAGGATCTACTGAATCCACTAAGGTCGTCTGAGTCCTGGTAGCGGTGAGGGGGGCGGCGGCAGTGGCAGCCGCACAGATCAGGTCTCCTGAATCCACTCGGTCAATTATTTAAGCGGTTATTTGATCACTCAGATTTAGGTTAGATTTCTGAGAGCAGCCGTTACAAGATGGAAGTGGTAACGGCAGTTGAGTGGTAGTTGCCGGTGGTTTTGGAGGAGCGGTAAGCTAAAATTATCACTCTTAAAATATATCGTAGGGATCCTCAGGACCTCGTTTAATTGGGGATACCTGTTTATCCTGGTAGCGAGGGATATTTAAGCAAAAGATGTCATTTGACAATAGGTCTCAGAGTATAGATGACATTAATGTCTGGGAGTCCATACCAGTGTTTCTCAACCTTGGCAACTTGAAGATGAGTAGACTTCAACCCCAAAATGGCTGGCTGGGGAATTCTGGGAATTGAAGCCTGTACATCTTCAAGTTGCTTAGGTTTAGAAATACTGATCCAGACTGAGCTATTGCTACTTAGATATTACAAGAGTATAACCAAACAAATACCATAAATCTGTGCATGTTGACCTTTGGGGAATGAAGTTAAAATGTTTAAATCAATTTTTTTTTCAGATTTAATCAACTGTTTTGAAGTGAAATTTGGCTGTTTTAAACTGAAACTTCTAGAATGGTCCAAACATATCAGTAAAGTCAAGAGCAGGATATTGAGTTCAGGATGATTTGAGGGGGAAATGTTTCTACATCTCTAATACTTTGTTCAGTTAAAGTTGGTATATTATAAGCAGGCATTAGATAAAAGTCTACAATTTTAAACTGGTATTTCTGCCTTTTCTGAAATTAAAACTTGACCACTCAACTTTTCATTTTAGTTGAAAATGTAATTACCTTTAAAATATATCAAATAGAATTTCATCATTTCTTCTTAGATATTAAAATTTAAATGTAGAGTAAGTTAGGAGCATCTTTTTCAGATAAAATACCTAAGGTGTTTGGGGAATAATGAAGTGATTTCAAAAACTATTGCTATCCCTAAATTTGTTTTTAATATTTCCTTTTTTATATAAATGCTTATATTTTTCCCATTTTATTCATTCATAATCTTTTCCCTTGAAATTTAATGGAAGGACAGAATGTCACAAAGGCTCCTGATTGGCAAACAGGTGAATATGTAATTTTTTAAAAAACCCAGGACTTTCACACATTCCTTGGTCATTTGCTCACTAAAGGTGGTGTAACAAAATGCAGTAACTCATTTTCTGGATGGTTAGAACTGCCCCAGAACAAAACACCCAAGCTGAAGGGATTGCATTAATTTCCAGTGAGTTTTAGGTGCAATTCAAGTATTGGGGTGAGCATATCCCAGGGATCTTCAGGATCAGCTCTTTCCGGTAGACCCATCTAATTGAAAAACTTTTGATGGGTCCTTTATTTGGGTGATGGAGAAAGAAGGACCTAGAACTATAGCTTCATTGATGGAGCCTTCTACCAGTTTTTCTCCAAGGCCAGTGGGCATCTTCTGTGATAATTTTCTGAAACCTGGTAAAGGCATAAGTGTTCTGGAGGTTTTTGAGGAGTGAAAAAAGTGAGTGTCTTGGTTTGACAAATCAGGGTTTTTTTGGGTTTTTTTTAAAATTTATATCCCACCCTTCTCCGAAGACTCAGGGCGGCTTACATTGTGTAAGGCAATGGTTATGATTTTGGTTATGATTATGGTTATAGGTCATTAGGTTATTATTATTATTATTATTATTATTATTATTATTATTATTATTATTATTATTATTATTATTATTATTATTATTGTCATTGGGTTATGATTTTGCATTTGAAATGTTATACTATTTTAAAATCGATTTTTTTTGTATATAAACACCCAAAATACAGGTGTCCATTATGATTTCAACTGTATACCAGTATATGTAAATATGTGCAAGAACATCTACTCAACCAATGAGAATTCATCATAATTTGCTTCTTATTTGAACAAAATTTCAAAAACAAATGCTTTTTCATTATCCTAAATGGAAACTGGGAGAAAAAAATGCAAAGTAATTTTTATGCATAGCAATATCAACAACAGAGACTAGTGGGAACTTTTCAGATGATATGTGTCTTCTCGCATCTCTAGCACTCTGAAGAGGATTTATTTATTTATTTATTTATTTTGTCACAACAGTATATATAAGCATAAGCATGAAAATAACTATATAATATATAAGCATATATAAGCATATATATAAGCATAAGTATGTAATAACTATATTAATTGGATATAATGAAAGGAAACAATAGGACAGGAACAGTAGGCACATTTGTGCTCTTATGCATACCCCTTACAGACCTCTTAGGAATGGGGTGAGGTCAATAGTAGACAGTTTTTGGTTAAAGCTTTGGGGATTTTGAGAAGAGACCACAGAGTCAGGTAGTGTGTTCCAAGCATTAATAACTCTGTTACAGAAGTCATATTTTCTGCAATCAAGACTGAAGAAGAATTTGATTCCTTTTGGAAATAAAACATGGAAACAACACCTACTCCCCAGTCTTTCTTTAATAACAACAACAACAACAACAACAAAATTTATTATTTATTTATTTATTTATTTATTTTGTCACAACAGTATATATAAGCATATATAAGCATAAGTATGTAATAACTATATAATATATAAGCATATATAAGCACAAGCATGAAAATAACTATATAATATATAAGCATATATAAGCACAAGCATGAAAATAACTATATAATATATAAGCACAAGCATGAAAATAACTATATAATATATATGCATATATAAGCATATATAAGCACAAGCATGAAAATAACTATATAATATATAAGCACAAGCATGAAAATAACTATATTAATTGGATATAATGAAAGGAAACAATAGGACAGGAACAGTAGGCACGTTTGTGCTCTTATGCATACCCCTTACAGACCTCTTAGGAATGGGGTGAGGTCAATAGTAGACAGTTTTTGGTTAAAGCTTTGGGGATTTTGAGAAGAGACCACAGAGTCAGGTAGTGTGTTCCAAGCATTAATAACTCTGTTACAGAAGTCATATTTTCTGCAATCAAGATTGAAGCGGTTAACATTAAGTTTAAATCTATTGGTTGCTCTGTATTGTTGTGATTGAAGCTGAAGTAGTCTTTAACAGGAAGGACATTGCAATAGATGATTCTATGAGTTAAACACAGGTCCTGTCAAAGGCGACGGAGTTCTAAGTTTTCTAAACCAGGGATTTCAAGTCTGGTGGCATAAGGTATTTTGTTGCATTCAGAGGAGTGGAGAATTCTTCTTGTAAAATATTTCTGGACATGTTGAATTGTATTGATGTCTGAAATGTGGTATGGGTTCCAGACAGGCGAGCTGTATTCAAGAATTGGTCTAGCAAATGTTTTATAAGCTCTGGTTCGTAGTGTAGTGTTTCTGGAGAAGAAGCTACGTAAAATTAGGTTTACAGCTCTTAAAGCCTTTTTTGCGATGTAGTTGCAGTGGGCTTTGGCACTTAGATCATTGGATATGAAAACTCCAAGGTCTTTAATGGGGTGGAGGGTCATCTGTAAGGTAATGTCCATCGAGTTTGTATTTAGTGTTTAAGATTCTTTTTTCCAATATGTAAGACAGAGCATTTGCTGGTTGAGATTTGGAGTTGCCAAGTTTTTGACCATTCTGACACAAAGTCAAGGTCTTTTTGAAGGGTAGCTGTATTGTTGGTAGTGTTAAATAGTTTGACATCGTCAGTGAAAAGAACACAATTACTTTTAATATGGTCACAGAGAACATTAATGTATAATATGAAGAGTGTTGGTCCAAGAACACTTCCTTGGGAAACGCCACTATTGACAGGAGCAGGATTTGATAGGGCTCTGCCTATTTTGACCACTTGTTGTCTGTTTGACAGGAACACTGTTATCCAATTGTGGAGGGGTCCGGAGATGCTGTAGGATTTTAGTTTTAGGAGAAGTTTGTCATGTACCACTGAGTCAAAAGCTTTACAGAAGTCATATTTTCTGCAATCAAGACTGAAGCGGTTAACATTAAGTTTAAATCTATTGGTTGCTCTGTATTGTTGGTAGTGTTAAATAGTTTGACATCGTCAGTGAAAAAACACAATTACTTTTAATATGGTCACAGAGAACATTAATGTATAATATGAAGAGTGTTGGTCCAAGAACACTTCCTTGGGAAACGCCACTATTGACAGGAGCAGGATTTGATAGGGCTCTGCCTATTTTGACCACTTGTTGTCTGTTTGACAGGAACACTGTTATTTTCCTATCAAGTGGTCCCTATTTTCTACATGCATTTTTACATGTTTGAACTGCTAGGGTGGCAGAATCTGGGACAAGTAATGAGAGGTCACCCGCTATGTGTCACTAGGATTCAAACTACTGAACTGCCGACCTTTCAAGGGAGCCCCATGTAGAGAGCATTGCAGTAATCTAGGCGAGACGTCACGAGGCGTGAGTGACCGTGCATAGGCATCCCGGTTCAGAAAGGCGCAACTGGCGCACCAGGCGAACCTGGTAAAAGCTCTCCTGGAGACGGCCGCCAAATGATCTTCAAAGGACAGCCGCTCATCCAGGAGGACGCCGTTGCGCACCCTCTCCATTGGGGCCAATGACTCGCCAACAGTCAGCCGCTGCTGCAGCTGACTGTACCGGGATGCCGGCATCCACAGCCACTCTGTCTTGGAGGGATTGAGCCTGAGCCTGTTTCTCCCCATCCAGACCCGTACGGCTTCCAGACACCGGGACAGCACTTCGATAGCTTCATTGGGGTGGCCCGGTGTGGAAAAGTACAGCTGGGTGTCATCAGCGTACAGCTGGTACCTCACACCGAAGCCACTGATGATCTCACCCAGCGGCTTCATATAGATGTTGAACAAGAGGGGCGAGAGAATCGACCCCTGCGGCACCCCACAAGTGAGGTGCCTCGGAGCCGACCTCTGCCCCCCCGTCAACACCGTCTGTGACTGATCGGAGAGATAGGAGGAGAACCACCGATAAACGGTGCCTCCCACTCCCAATCCCTCCAACCGGCGCAGCAGGATACCATGGTCGATGGTATCAAAAGCCGCTGAGAGGTCTAATAGGACCAGGGCAGAGGAACAACCCCTATCCCTGGCCCTCCAGAGATCATCCACCAACGCGACCAAAGCCGTCTCAGTGCTGTAACCGGGCCGGAAACCGGACTGGAACGGGTCTAGATAGACAGTTTCATCCAGGTGTAAGGGAAACTGATATGCCACCATACTCTCTACAACCTTCGCCGTAAAGCGAAGGTTGGAGACCGGACGATAGTTACTTAAAACAGCGGGTCAAGGCAGGCTTCTTGAGGAGGGGTCTCACCACCGCCTCTTTCAAGGCGGCCGGGAAGACTCCCTCCACCAAGGAAGCACTCGTAATTGCCTGGAGCCAGCCTCGTGTCACCTCCTGGGTGGCCAGCACCAACCAGGAGGGCACGGGTCCAGTAAACATGTGGTGGCATTCAACCTACCCAACAACCTGTCCATGTCCTCGGAGCCACAGGGTCAAACTCATCTTGTAAAATATTTCTGGACATGTTGAATTGTATTGATGTCTGAAATGTGGTATGGGTTCCAGACAGGCGAGCTGTATTCAAGAATTGGTCTAGCAAATGTTTTATAAGCTCTGGTTCAGAGTGTAGTTTCTGGAGAAGAAGCTACGTAAAATTAGGTTTACAGCTCTTAAAGCCTTTTTTGCGATGTAGTTGCAGTGGGCTTTGGCACTTAGATCATTGGATATGAAAACTCCAAGGTCTTTAACGGGGTGGAGGGTCATCTGTAAGGTAATGTCCATCGAGTTTGTATTTAGTGTTTAGATTCTTTTTTCCAATATGTAAGACAGAGCATTTGCTGGTTGAGATTTGGAGTTGCCAAGTTTTTGACCATTCTGACACAAAGTCAAGGACTTTTTGAAGGGTAGCTGTATTGTTGGTAGTGTTAAATAGTTTGACATCGTCAGTGAAAAAAACACAATTACTTTTAATATGGTCACAGAGAACATTAATGTATAATATGAAGAGTGTTGGTCCAAGAACACTTCCTTGGGAAACGCCACTATTGACAGGAGCAGGATTTGATAGGGCTCTGCCTATTTTGACCACTTGTTGTCTGTTTGACAGGAACACTGTTATCCAATTGTGGAGTGGTCCGGAGATGCTGTAGGATTTTAGTTTTAGGAGAAGTTTGTCATGTACCAATGAGTCAAAAGCTTTACAGAAGTCTATGTAAGTTGCATCTATTGTTTTGCCTTGATTAATGGAAAGATTTTTCCATTTGCTTTTTCCTAGTGTTCTATTTCACAAAGACAACCAGAATGTTATAACAATAGGGTGTATAAAAAGGTAAAGGCTCCCCTTGTACATATGTGCTAGTCGTTCCTGGCTCTAGGGGATGGTGCTCATCTCCGTTGCAAAGCTGAAGAGCCAGCGCTGTCTGAAGACATCTCCGTGGTCATGTGGCCGGCATGACTAAATGGCAAAGGTGCACGGAACACTGTTATTTTCCTATCAAGTGGTCCCTATTTTTCTACTTGCATTTTTTACATGTTTCGAACTGCTAGGGTGGCAGAAGCTGGGACAAGTAACGAGAGCTCACCCCGCTATGTGTCACTAGGGATTCAAACTACTGAACTGCCGACCTTTCAATTGAGAAGCTCAGCATCTTAGCCACTGAGCCACCACGTCCCTTTTAATAGGGAGTATATGGTCAACTTTTTTGGTCAAGAATTTGGTCAAGAATTTTGCAGAACAGAAAGAAAACATTTTTTCCCCTTTGAGATTAAATTGCTATTTTTTAAAATGTATGGTTCAGGTATTGAGTTATATATACAATTTGATATCAGGACCGGACAATGCTAATGATTTACTGTTGGGGTTTTAAATAAAGTGAATCTGAGTATACTATGTTTGCAGATGTGATAGCTCTTTCTTGATGACTTGCTTGAAAACAGAACTTTTGGGGAAAGGGTGAGTACAGTATATAAATAAGTTTATTATTCTTTTGGAGGGCTGTTCAACTGTAGTGAACTTTAGTACCCCACAACAGTGTGCTATTTTTTTCATTAAAGTTCCAATAAACTCTACACATTTATTTTTCCTTCATCTTGAGCCAGTCTACTTATTTGGTTGCTTGTTTACTGAAAATAGTTCAGATGTTTTGATGAAAACAAAGATACTCTTGTTCTTTTAAAAAAATGGATGCTGTGTATATATATTTCCTTAAAAAAAGAATCAGGTGAATAAAGTCTAAATAATCGTAATAAATATTAATTGTGACATCACTAGGGTTACTAGGATTACTGATGTATGTTGCTATAATAGTGTTTTCAACAATTTTGTAATGGGAATAGTGAGAAGTGATTCTTTTATTTTTATTTTTATTTATTTTATTTTTATTTATGTATTTTGTCACACAGTATATATAAGCATAAGCATGGAATAACTATACAATATATAATGTAATAACTATATTAATTGGATATAATGAAAAGAAACAATAAGACAGGAACGGTAGGCACTTAGGTAAGATATTCTATGAAATAGAAATATAAAGCAATGATTTGTAACCACTGGGGTTAGACTATATGTAACTGGCAGAAATATTCAGATTTACAAGTCTCCCTGAGATAGTAATTCACCAAACTAGCATACTACACATCTGGACAGTAGAGTACTCAATGTTTGACAAGTTATTTCACAGCATTTTGAAATATGCTAGAGGTTGTGGTAGGGAAACCTCACAAGGTCGGAACTGTGATCTTGAATTACAGGAGACAGTTTGGAGTGTATTGAATTATGACATGCTTAGTGTTGAAACAAAGTTGCTGAAAATATATTGCTATCTGGCTTTCTCATGGATTGGTGAACATTATAGTTTAGGACATCACAAATAATCAGTAGTATAGCAATATAATGTCACATGCCAAGACTGAAGAAGAATTTGATTCCTTTTGGAAATAAAACATGGAAACAACACCTACTCCCCAATCTTTCTTTAACAACAACAACAACAACAACAACAAAATTTATTATTTATTTATTTATTTATTAATCAAATTTCTAGACCGCCCTTCTCCCGAAGGACTCAGGGCGGTGTACAGCCATATTAAAATACATAGATAGACAATGAATTTAAAATAATTTTAAAATGAAATATTTAGCCGGCCAATTGAACTAAAAATAATAAAACCAATTAAAATCAGTATAAAATTTAAAATTTAAAATTTAAAAGCTAAAAAATCTAATCCAATCCTGCGCACCTGAATAAGTGTGTTTTAAGTTCACGACGGAAGGTTCTAAGGTCTGAGAGTTGGCGAAGTCCTGGGGGGAGCTCGTTCCAGAGGGCGGGAGCCCCCGCAGAGAAGGCCCTTCCCCTGGGTGTCGCCAGACGACACTGCCTAGCTGACGGCACCCTGAGGAGTCCCTCTCTGTGAGAGCGCACGGGTCGGTGAGAGGTATTCGGTAGCAGAAGGCGGTCCCATAAATAGCCCGGCCCTATGCCATGGAGCGCTTTAAAGGTGATCACCAACACCTTGAAGCGCACCCGGAAGGCCACAGGTAGCCAGTGCAGTCTGCGCAGGATAGGTGTTACCGGGAGCCACGAGGGGTCCTTCTATCACCAGCGCAGCATTCTGGACTAACTGCAGTCTCCGGATGCCCTTCAAGGGAGCCCCATGTAGAGCATTGCAGTAATCTAGGCGAGACGTCACGAGGCGTGAGTGACCGTGCATAGGCATCCCGGTCAGAAAGGCGCAACTGGCGCACCAGGCGAACCTGGTAAAAGCTTCCTGGAGACGGCCGCCAAATGATCTTCAAAGGACAGCCGCTCATCCAGGAGGACGCAAGTTCGCACCCTCCATTGGGGCCAATGACTCGCCCAACAGTCAGCCGCGGCTGCAGCTGACTGTACCGGGATGCCGCATCCACAGCCACTCTGTCTTGGAGGGATTGAGCCTGAGCCTGTTTCTCCCATCCAGACCCGACGGCTTCCAGACACCGGGACAGCACGATAGCTTCATTGGGGTGGCCCGTGTGGAAAAGTACAGCTGGGTGTCATCAGCGCAGCAGCTGGTACCTCACACGAAGCCACTGATGATCTCACCCAGCGGCTTCATATAGATGTTGAACAAGAGGCGAGAATCGACCCCCGCGGCACCCCACAAGTGAGGTGCCTCGGGCCGACCTCTGCCCCCTGTCAACACCGCTCTGTGACTGATCGAGAGATAGGAGGAGAACCACCGATAAACGGTGCCTCCCACTCCCAATCCCTCCAACCGGGCGCAGCAGGATACCATGGTCGATGGTATCAAAAGCCGCTGAGAGGTCTAATAGGACCAGGGCAGAGGAACAACCTATCCCTGGCCCTCCAGAGATCATCCACCAACGCGACCAAAGCCGTCTCAGTTGTAACCGGGCCGGAAACCGACTGAACGGGTCTAGATAGACAGTTTCATCCAGGTGTAAGGGAAACTGATATGCCACCATATTTCTACAACCTTCGCCAGCGAAGGTTGGAGACCGGACGATAGTTACTTAAAACAGCCGGGTCAAGGCAGGCTTCTTGAGGAGGGGTCTCACCACCGCCTCTTTCAAGGCGGCCGGAAGACTCCTCCACCAAGGAAGCAGTAATTGCCTGGAGCCAGCCTCGTGTCACCTCCTGGGTGGCCAGCACCAACCAGGAGGGCACGGGTCCAGTAAACATGTGGTGGCATTCAACCTACCCAACAACCTGTCCATGTCCTCGGAGCCACAGGGTCAAACTCATCCCATAAAATATCACCAAGACCACCTCGACGCCTCCCTGAGTCACTGCAATTTTGGTCCAGACCGTCCCGGCTGAACGATTTTATCGTATAGATAACCGTTAAACTCCTCAGCACGTCCCTGCAACGGGTCATCCCGCTCCCCTGGTGAAGGAGGGACGGTCACCAAACAGGGTGGCTGGGCGGTTATCTGCCGACGCAATGAGGAGGAGGCGAGCAACACCGCATCCTCAATGCCACTAGGTAAGTCCTAGTATAGGACTTCACTAGTGTCCGATCAGCCTCGAACAGCTAGACCTCCAAGAACTCTCCAGGCGTCTTCTCTGGCGCTCATCCCCTCAGCTCCTCGGAGAACCAAGGAGCCGTTTGGGACCTGCGCCGGGTCAGAGGCCGCAAAGGCACGACACGATCTAAGGCCCCCGCCGCGGCCCGTTCCCAGGCCGCAACCAGTTCCTCAGCCGTGTCGTGGGCCAGACCTTCAGGAAGTGGCCCAAGCTCCGTCCGGAACCTCTCCGGGTCCATCAGGCGCCTGGGACGGAACCAACGTAATGGCTCCGTCTCCTGCGGTGTTGAATGGCGGTCAGAAAGTCCAGGCGAAGAAGAGAGTGATCTGACCATGACAAAGGTTCAATAGCTAATTCCTTCAAATCCAGATCTCTCAACCACTGACCAGAGATAAAAATCAGATCCAGAGTGCCACCCCCAATGTGAGTAGGGCCATCAACTACTTGAGTCAGGTCCAAGGCCGTCATGGAAGCCATGAACTCCCGAGCAACTGTCGATGACGAGCCGGAAGATGGCAAGTTAAAATCCCCCATGACTAAAAGTCTGGGGGTCTCAACTGCCACCCCAGCAAGCACCTCCAGGAGCTCGGGCAGGGCAGCTGTCACGTAGCAAGGAGCCAGGTACGCGACCAGCAAGCCCATCTGACATCTATGACCCCATCTCACAAAGAGGGATTCGCACCCGGCAATCTGAGGTACAGTGGTCTCCCTCGGCTCAAGACTCTCTCTAATCACAACCGCCACCCCACCACCCCTACCCTGGCCCCTCGGCTGATGAAATGCTCGGAAACCCGGTGGGCACATCTGAACAAGGGGCACGCCCCCTTCTGGGCCCAACCAGGTCTCCGTAATGCCCATAAGGTCCGTGGCACCCCCCTGAATAAGATCGTGAATTAGGGGGGCCTTATTGGCCACGGACCGTGCGTTGCATAACATCAGACGAAGGCCAGGGCCCTGAGGATCCTGACCATCCGGGGAACGGGAAAAGTTTGGGGGCTCGGGGCGCGCAACCGCCTGCAAACATCGAGCGCGCACCCCCCTAACACGATATGAGCCCCCACTTCCGCCATATCTGCCTCCCTTACCGTGGAAATAGCACCACCTCAACCAATGGAACACCGACTCCCCATGACCTCGGACCCACCAACCCCGCCACGAGCATGCGAGGAACTGGACTCCCCGACGGGTTTCCCCAACACCCACCCATTCCTCCCACCCCAACCCAAGCCCGTCGGTTTCCTCCCCTTAAAATCCCTTTAAAACTCCCTTAAAAATCTATTAAAACAGCCAATTAAAAACCCTAAGCCTCCTATTTTTCGCATGCCACCTCTCGGGACTCCAAAGCCCGTCCTCAAGGTGGGCCTCGATAATCTGAGGCCAAACCCGAGAGAGGGGCATCTCGCAGGGCAAGTAGGTCAGCCGCGGTAAATGTTCGCATCACTGAGACGGTCCGGCCAAGGCCATCCTGGGCTGGTCAAGCTGGCAGCAAAGGTCAGAACAGATGGTAAAGTGACCATGACCAGTCTGTCCTGATGGGAAACAGTTCGAGGTAATCCATGTGCGGTAGATGATAAACCGCTGACTCAGTCAGTTCACCACCCCAGACAAACGACCTGGGGTTTATTTAATAATTAAAAGGGATATACAAAAAACAAACCAAGAAAGTGACATAGATAATTTTTAATAATTAAATAAAATAAATAAATAAATAAAAATAAAATAAAAGTCCATTGTGGGTTATCAGAAATAATAATATCTATTTTAAACTTGATCAAATAAGCCAACTGTATATCACTTGCTTTTACTTCCAACAATCTTTATTTTTAATCCCTTCAAATAAAGTTGTTCCTGGAACAACTTGATTTATTTTCATTTTTTTCTTTGTCACATCTCATGAGCATCTTCAAAATGTTAACAAGGCTCTTTGTAAATCCACTATAGAAAAATTATCTATGTCACTTTCTTGGTTTGTTTTTTGTATATCCCTTTTAATTATTAAGCCATCATCATCAACAACAACAACAACAGAGTTGGAAGGGACCTTGGAGGCCTTCTAGTCCAACCCCCTGCCCAGGCAGGAAACCCTACACCATCTCAGACAGATGGTTATCCAACATTTTCTTAAAAATTTCCAGTGTTGGAGCATTCACAACTTCTGCAGGTTTTTTTTCCCCATGTTTAGTATTATATATTTTTCCATATCATTCTTGTAGTCTATCATTTTAAAATGGAGCATGGTGACTAGGTAGTTAGGATGCTGGATTGACAATTTGCAAGTCCACGATCAAAGCCCCAGTGCTGCTGTGTTACCAATGAGCTCCTGTCATTTGTTCCAGCTCCTGTCAGCCTAGCAATTCAAAAGCATGCAAATATGTGTGGATAAATAGGTACCACTTCAATAAGCTTATTAATGGGGACATGAAAGGAGCCCCCAGCTGGGCATCCCCTGGGCAGTGATGATGTCACCAGATGATCATTTCATCATGGAAGTGCTTCAGTGCTTCCAACATGGAAACATAGTATAGTATCATTCTGAAATACACTTTAATTCAGTTTTGATCTTATCAGAATAACAGAGTTGGAAGAGACTTTGCTATTGAGCCAGGTTTCATATAATCTGTAACTGTACATTTGATTTTCCTTGCCTACGTGTAAAAATTTACATTTTTCTACATTGAATTTCATTTTATTAGATAGGGCAAAACAAGCTCTACCTGACATAGCTAACAAAATGTTATTTTGTTAGCTATGCCAGGTAGAACTTGTATTGAACAATCTAGCTATAGAAGCAAATGCAAATACAATTAACTTTCATTGAATCTTCCATAGATCCATTGTTCAAAAATTTGACATGGAATGACAAGGGAAGGTTCTTTAATATTAATTAATTAATTTATTATTTAGCAAAGCCACATAAATAACTTTTGTATCATCAGTATATGTATGTTGTCATTCTGACATTCTGCATTTTCTTTTGAACCCGTCCTGCACGTAGTTGGTGTAGCCGGTCTAGCGGGCACCTTAGCTTCCGCCCATTAATAGCTCGGCTGGGCTGCGGCGGTGGCCACAGGGGTCCTGTGTTGGACGGTTAGGAATCGTCGATTGTGCCTGCCAGTCTCGGGGCTGCCGTGATAGCGCTTCTTTCGCACTCCGAACAAAGCGTTCAGCAAGGCCGTTCGGCGCGGGTGGAACGGCGCTGAGAGGGCATGTCGGATGCCCTCTTCAGCCAGGTACCCTTCAAATAATGCTGCAGTGAACTGTGGGCGTTATCGGACACGAGGTGTCCGGTAGCCCGTGCGTGGCGAATAGGTGTTTTAGTGCTGAAATGACGGCTCCAGCGGTTGTGGATTTCATTAGGATGATCTCCAGCCATTTGGAGAATGCATCCACCACAATTAGAAATGTTTGGCCGTGGAAGGGCGGCAAAATCAATGTGAATGCGGGACCAAGGGCCTTGGGGTTTCTCCCACTCCAACACTGGGGCCGTGGGTGGTAGTGGTCTGGATTCCTGACATACCTGGCATCGCCAACCCTGTCACCGATTTCCCTGTCCATTAGGGGCCACCAGACATAGCTCCTGGCTAGCCCTTCATCCTTACAATTCCTGGGTGACCCTCATGCAGTAGTTCCAGGACTTTTTCCTCAGCTTCTCTGGAACTACCACCCTATCCCCCAGAGCAGGCACCCCTTGCACAGACAATTCCCTCTTTTCTTTACAAATTCTCTAAAGCAGTGCGAGCAATGGCCATCCCTTTGGACCCAACCGATTACAGTTCTTAAGACAACGTCGGTAGGAGGCCGAGCCACTTCCTGCGATGTGACTGGCCCAGAGTCCCAAGAGTCAATTAGTAGAACGGGGTGCCGGAGTAGGGTCCTCGATTTCCCGGCAATGGGCATCTGCTCAGTGCGTCCGCATGCCCCAGCTCTTTCGGTCGATGCTGTAGTTTGTAGAGTAGGCGGCCAAAAGATAGTCCATCTGGTCAGCGGGTGACAATGCCACTGGCGTTGGGCGGTCGCCAGCCAGTAAGCCCAATAGTGGTCTGTGGTCAGTGATAATGTCAAAGTCTCTCCAAAACGTATTCGTGGAATTTTTCACCCTGACACTATTGCGAGCCTCCTATCTAGCTGGCTGTAATTCTCTCAGCCGGGACATCGTTCGTGAGTAGAACGCTATAGGGACTTCTGTGCCGTTTGGGAGTCTGTGGCTAAGTACAGCTCCTACTCCATAGGGGACGATCACAAACCAATACTAACGGCAGCCTGTTGTTGTATTGTATTAACAGGCTATCGCTTGATAGCAAACTTTTACTGCCTCAAATGCCCTATTCTCTGACTTCCCCACGACCAAACTGTGTTTTCCAAGCAATTTATGCAGCGGTTCAGCAACGGTTGCCTTGTCTTTTAAAAACACGGCGTAAAGTTTACCAGACCCAGGAAAGCCTGGAGTTCTGTCTTGTTTTTGGGTGCTGGGGCTCTCTTTATCGCCTTGACTTTGCTCTCAGTGGGGTGAATCCCTTTTTGTCTATTCTATAGCCCAAAATTCAACAGATTCGACCCCTATCTGACACTTGCTTGCTTTAACTTTTAATCCTGCCGTCCTAAAATGGCCAAAACTTTCCTTAATCGCTTCCCAGTTCTCTTAAATCTTCCCTGATACCAACACATCATCGAAATAGGGCACGACTCCGGTAACCCTTGTAGGAGTCGCTCCATCAAATTTTGGAATAGCCCGGGCCACACTCACCCCAAACTGTAACGGGTGCACTTAAAGGCACCCGGTGCGTTACAATGGTCTGGGCTTCAGCTGTGCTAGCATCTACGGGTAGCTGTTGGTAGCTTGTGCCAAGTCTAATTTGGCGAAAACTTGTCCGTGCCTAGTGAGTGCAATAAGTGTTGCACTACTGGAACTGGGTAGGCGCTCTTTTGCAATGCTTTGTTCAAGGTAGCCTTGTAATCAGCGCAAATTCTTATGGACCCGTCTGGTTTTATAGGGGTGACGATTGGCGTCTCCCATTTGGCATGGTCAACTGGCACTAGTATCCCTGGCTGACTAATTTATCTAACTCTTTGTCGATTTTAGGTTTGAGTGCAAAGGAACCCTCCTTGCCTTTAACCTAATGGGAGCTATTTGGGGTCTAAATTGAAGGAGATAGGGGTCCCTTGTACTTGCCTAAACGGTCCTCGAATCGTCTGCGAATTCCTCCATTAGGGCGTTTTGCAGGTTGCATCCGCTCCGGTGGACGCCAGTCACCCCATTCCCAACGCCCGGAACCAGTCTAGCCCCAGCAAGCTTGGCAAGGTTCCTCGACTAACGTGATGGGCAGGGTCTTTTCGTATGTCCCGTGACTTGACCTCGACGGTCGTTGTCCCTCGAACAGGGATGCGGTTGCCCTGGTAATCCTGCACCCGGGCCGTTGTTTCTGTAGCTTGCGCTTTGCGATGTGCGGCAAGGCTTTCACAAAAGTGTCCCAGGACATGATTGTGATGGCGGATCCTGTGTCTACTTCCAGTCGGCACGGTACGCCTTCAATTGTTGGGTTAGTGAAGATCTTTTCTTCGATGCGGGTAGCTGCGTGGTCTATGGTAACAGTCATTCGGTTTGACTTCGCTCTTTCTTTCCTGGCCAATCGCTGGTCGCCTCACGATTCGGCGCTCTGATTGGCTGGTTTGAAATTCGGCGGAATGTGGGGTTTGCATCTCTGACTCAGAGCCGCTCTGATTGGCGATTTGAATTTTCGGGAAGGTTGGGGTGCTCGGCAGACTTGGGCCAGGTGCCCTTCCTTTCACACCGCCGCAAATGGCGTCCCTGAACTTACATCTTTGGCGCTGATGTCGCCCCGCAACTTCCGCATTCCTCCGGTCTTCCTTGTCGATTTTCCGGTGTAGTGGACTTCTTCCTCCTCTTCGCTGGTTGACTCACGATAGGTTTCTTCGTGGTGGACTGTGCTCGGCTTTGCGCCCGCCATCGGCGTGAGTCGCTTTTGTAAGGTGTCTGCTGCATGGTTGGACATCTCATGGGCTCTGGCTTCGTCCAGAGCGTTTGCCAATGTCAGGTTGCTCTTGGCTAGCAACCGTCTCCTCAAACGGATGTCTCTGACCCCCCGTATAAGTTGTTCCAGCAGCTCTTCGTCCAGATCGCGGTACTCGCAATGCTTGGAGGCTTGTCTCAGGGCTGCCATGTAGTCGCTGATAGACTCGCCTTCTTGTTGCCTGCGCTCCCCAAACTCGTACCGTCGAGCGTATTTGGGCGGGGCTGGTGCGTGATTCTTCAGGAGGGTCTGAAGGGTCTGCCACGACACGCAGTGTAGCGGTGTTGGCTCCGCCAGGGCTTCTGCGACGGCGATGACTGCGGACCCACAGTGGCTTATGAAGTAAGCCTGTTTGCGGTTGTCGGAGACTCCTGTAACTCGTTTGCCACCAGGAAACTTTCGAAACGGGTCATATATATTCCCCATGTCTCCTGGGCAGGGTCAAACGGAGTGGGTGGCGTGTAGCCGGTCATCGCTGCATTCGCTATCACCTTGCTGGGTTTGATTCTCGTAGTGAGTTCAGCTCTGTTCTGGTGCTCTGCCTCAAGATCCCATCCTCGTCGCCAATGTTAAGTTCGGGTATTGACGAGGCAGGAGACCAGGTTAGTGACAACAGCTCTTTAATATAGTGTGACCCAGCAAAACTCTGGAGAAAAACCTCTCCTTATATACACTTCAGCCTGAGGCTGCAACCAATCAGGAACGAGATATTTCCCGCCTAAAACTCCCGCCAAAACTTACAGTAATACATTACAAAAAAAGTGTATTCTATTCTATTCATGGAATAAAATGTGACTTTTGTTATATTTCCAAGCAGGAGATGTAAATTATTTTTACTGGTAAGTGAGGATGAAAGAATCCTCCAGAAAATTTATGTAAAATACTATCTATCTTAATCCTGATCAAACCTCCACAGGTAGCTTGAAATGAATATATATTCTACATTTGTGACAGAACTGGGCTTAGTTGTTTTTTTATCACATAACTGAACAAGCCCCACATTCTTTGAAAAATCTATCTGTAAAGAATAAATCATGTAGCCACTTCAGTGAAGAAGCGTATGCATTCAGACAGAAATGATTGATTGATTTATAAAGATTTATAACAACCAGTACATAATTAGAAAAACTAAAATGTAAAATGGCGGCCAAATCTCTCTCTCTCTCTCTCTCTCTCTCTCTCTCTCTCTCTCATATCTATCCCTCATCTATCTAACTATCTATACACACACATACATACATCCACACATCCACATTCCACCTCCGCACATATTATTACACCTGTACTTTTTAAAATATGAGGACTGAGAGAAAAGGTGTCTTTTCACTAAAGAGTTCAATATTAATTCATTTGTTCTCTAGTCCTTTTTAAAAAATGGATTCCTATTTGTACTATCTACTCTAAAAGGTAAAGGTAAAGGTTCCCCTCGCACATACGTGCTAGTCGTTCCTGACTCTAGGGGGTGATCATCTCCATTTCAAAGCCAAAGAGCTAGTGCTGTCCGAAGATGTCTCCGTGGTCATGTGGCCAGCATGACTCAACACCAAAGGCACACAGAATGCTGTTACCTTCCCACCAAAGGTGGTCCCTATTTTTCTACTTGCATTTTTTACATGCTTTCAAACTGCTAGGTTGGCAGAAGCTGGGACAAGTAATGGGAGCTCATTACGCAGCACTAGGGATTCGAATCGCTGAACTGCTGACCTTTCGATCGAAAAGCTCAGCGTCTTACCCACTAAGCCACCGCCTCCCTTACTATCTACTCTACAAGGCTTTAATTCTGCAATGGCCAATAAAAAATGATCAGATGAGGTTATGTGATTAACAACCATTTAAAAGTTCCATTTCCTACGTGTTAGAATATTGAATATTGGAAGAGATCAAGGACAAATCATGTATTTTCTTTACCCAAGGCCTTTATCTAATTCATAGGGCCTAGGTCTTCTGTATTTGGGTTGCAAAAATCTGGGGAACCACTGGAAGACACCAAAGGGTTAGGGTTAGGGTTTAGGGTTTAACTAAATTTAACTAAATTTAACTATGAGCTATCTAAAGGCTGATTAGATTTTTACAGCCAAAATATGGTTATTGGGGCAGTGGTTAACAGAATCAAAGAAGTAATTTTTCCCTTAAAAATTGAAAAATGCAATGCAATGCAAAATAATTACATTGAATATTTTTAATATGAGTATGTATTCACATTTATATTCCTAGGATTTTGTGTGTTATAGTTGCGTATACATAAGATCTCCTCACCAGAGAAATATGGACTGGATGATTCTCCAACTGTTGGGTCAAATGGTGACCACAATTTGCTTGGCCTCTTCTCTCTTTACTGATATGGGATATTCTCTCCCTCCCTCCCCCCCTGTCTCATCTTAGAATTTCTTAGTCTTAATTTATATCAGATAATTTTCTTTCAGAAGATGGCTAGAGACAATTTCAGCAGTTATAAAACTCATAGCTTCCAAATCAGGCTCCTCCAACATCAATTTAGCTACTATAATCCTTAGAACTTCAGATCCTCTAGAATTTACACAGCTTACTGTCCTGGTCTACACTTTATTCATACGTAGCAGATTTTATTTATTTTAAACATTTACATAGTCATCTTTCTTATGCCAAAATTTGGATGTCTCCCAATTAAGAAGAGTAGATATTCAATTCAAATTTAATTCCCTCCATTTTACACCTTCGAAGATTTAATTCTACCATTTTTCAAAGCCAATGTAAAGGAAACTTTTCTGTCTTCTTAGCTAAACACAAGTATTTCTTATGCACTAAAATGAAAATCTCTAGAAGTTTGCTTAAAATGAGCAATTGGCCCCTTGAGGCATCTGGTGCCATTAGATGAAAACATTCAACAGTAGCAGCTCACCTATCTGATCTTGTGTCATACCTTCAGGCAACACACAGTTCAACAAATAACTTGGTCCTTTTCCATGTAGGGCTTCAAGGGTGATAACATTTCTTACACTAGAAAGCAACTGGAAGCCAATATAGCTCACTAAACAGTGAAGCAATGTAGATGAACCATAGGACACCCAAAACTGTACGTATCATGACTATGAGCAAGTCTTCTCTTATGACAACCAGACCCCTCTCCAAGCAATATGCTTGCTATTCACTTCTGTATGTGTGAATCATAAAGTATCCCAATGAAGGACTGATTAGTTATCTGGAGATTGCAATAGTGCTTAATATCTATAGCTTGGGTGTAGGATGAGGGTGAAGGTTCCTTCTCCAAGCTTCTGGGTTGATTCCAAATCAACTGCACAGTTAACCAGAGACAGCACCAACTCTCAACCAACCTATACAAGCTCCCCCAACCACACTTTACCTCCCCCAACCACACTTTACCTCCCAATAAACCTTATCTGATGTAACCTCCTCATCACACACCTAGTCCATCATAAGACCCTCACCTGACACACTTACACCTGACTCATGACAAGACCTACTGACCAACATGAAGTGGTTATAAACGGAAGAACACTGACAGTGACATCCCCAAAACTCCACTGAGGATGTTATCTATCCTGGTACTGAATTGTTTGGAAACCAACCCACAAACTCAGAGAATGGACCTTCACACTTATCTGGAGATTTTCAAGTGGAATTATTCAAATAGACATCTTTGAATTTATACAACCCATCCTTGTGCACAAGTGGCCTGATATTATTTTTCAGATTTGACATACTGATGTCAGTAACTGAAAGGATTCAACAGGAATTTAGTTGTATGGAATGCATGAGATTGGAGGTCCTTTAATTATTCTATACTTTCTAGAATATTCGAAACATTGCTTTTCCTAGGTGCTTAATGTTTATTTATGCTGTTGCATAAATTCCCAGATGAACTCTTCAAAAACCCCAATTATAGGATGTTTACCAAGTCTTTCTATGAATCTACTCTTATTTATGTTCTTAATAATTGCAATGAAATCTATAGCCAGGGTAAATTTTTCCTATAAATGTATATGTGCTGTCTCCACATACGTCAAATCATATCACTAAAAAGTTGCAGGAATAGATAAGCTTTCCACCATTAGCTCATCTCTAGATGATATTTAAACTTTGTTTTAAGTTTTCAGTGAACTCTTAAACTAAATTTAAGAGTCACAGCCCTAACAAGAGAGATACTCTAAATGAATGGTTTGAGGATTAACATCTTAAGACCTCTAGCATATTGTGATAATCCAGGGTTTGGTGGAGAGAAAAAAAGCCATCATGACATTTTCTCACTGTTCTGTGTTATTGAAACAGATGCCTTCACTTTAATCTTACCTTAATAAATAAAATATAATGAAGTTGAAAGACTTGCATTGAATTCCTTTCACCATTTTTATCTGAACTCTTAATGCTATTTTAATAGGAACTCTGTATTTGGAATAAATTGTCTTGCTATCTCACACTGCAGTATGTTCTTTATAAACTTGGGCTGAAAATCTTTCAATATTGTGATAGCGTATAAGAAAGATATTGCAAAGAATTGTGGGCTTTTCTAGTACCATTTATAGATGGTAAGGGATAGCTTTTAAAAGCATCAGAGAATTGTGCTGTAGTTCAAAGCTCAGTGAAGTTTGTTCTTTCCATAAACATAATATAAACATTACAAAGTATTTACAAATCAGTTATTAATATCACACATTTTTTTTTTGCTTTGTGTTAATGTACTTTTAATTAATTGGTTAAAAAATCCTCAGTGAAAAATTGTTTTTGGTGTTTCAGGAAACTTTTATTTCCTGGTGTTAGCAATTAATCTATTTAATTAATTAACTAAATTTTAATATTCAGCCTTTTTGTAATTTGCTAGGTTTTAAATGTTTTAACTTGTATATATTTCGTGTTTTATCTTGGCTGTACACCGCCCTGAGTCCTTCGGGAGAAGGGCGGTATAAAAATTTAATAAAATAAATAAATAAATAAATAAATATTTTGAAAATGTTTGCATATTTGTACAGATAGTTATTTGTACAGATATCCATCCAAAAGAGAGCCATATTGGTGCAGTGGCTAAGACCCTGGAAACTGGAAAACCGTGACTTCTAGTCCTATGTTCAGCACAAAGTCAGCTAAGCAAATCTAATCATAGTACTTAAGTGATCCCTGATTGTATGAGATAATCTGACAAATCAGGAAGAATAAAATCAACAGTTCAGTGTCTGCACTCTTACAAAGATTTCTTTTTATCTCTTGCTGTTAACAACAATATTTGCTGAGGATGTTAAAACTGGCAAGACAGAGTCTGTGGCATCACAATATTCTTTTGTATGCAACACACAGATACAAAAAGTGGGGCCTCAGTCAGTCAAAGCTGTGACTGTCACCTATTGCTCCAGGGTTCCACCTTTGCAGCTTTCTGCTGACTGTTAATGGATTTAGAGTCATGTCACCAAAGGATTGGCCAACTTAAATCGAGTTCAGCATTATAGCCTAGACCTGGTCAAATAGTCCTTATTTAATTCAAAATTGGGAACTGAGAATTTATTTGAAAAAAAAAAGGAGATTCCTGCATAGACTATAATGGATATGCATAAAAATGCCTGCAGCTGCTTCATTTTTGGGGAATAGAAATGGGATGTGTGTTTGTGTTTTATTTTTATAGTTATAATTTACACTGAAGATGGCATTTAATTTCATTGTATGAGGTGCAATGACAATAATGTAAACTAAACTAAACTAAATTATTTGGATAATGGAATCTTTAGAGGTAGTCTTCCTGCCCAGATTTAACTAAACATTCCTTTGGGTTTCCTTGTACATTATTTTATATTTTATACTATTTATATATGTTTTTATTTTATTTTTATTTTATTTTATGCATCTATTTAAAGTCAAAGATAGTGGGCATAAGGGAAAAAAACAGTCTTCCCATTTCCATACTGTCCAACTAGGCTCACTAGGAAATTATTATGAACTGATATAGAATATATCAGAATATTCTATATCAGAATAACTGATATAGAATATAGAAATTATTATGAACTGATATAGAAAAACCACATTTAAACTTATCCCTTGCTTGAAAACCACCCTCTTACCTTTTCACTTGTTTTTTTTCTTGATTTCAAGATTTGGTTTACATTGAAAAATATAATATGACTTTATTCCCTTTGTGAGGTACTATAGAATTGGCATGGTTGTTTGACAAATTCAGTACTTAGTGGGACAGCGTTATCAGTGCTTATGATGGCATGTCATGCTGAGCAAGGTAAATTGGCAAAACTGGACTTTTTCTGACATGAGTCATATGTTGGTTTGCTGACAATATTCAATGTTACTTCCTTTACAGAGATGGCAAAAGCAGGCGAGCAAAATGCCAAATAGAAAGTGGCACATTACCTTGTGTAAGAAGAGTAGACATTTGGGGAGTTATCTATGTATTAGCCTTGTACCCATTGTGTAGATTGGTTTTTTGCTGATGCATGCTGACAGGGGAATTTTGGGAGCTGAAGTCCACACATCTAAAATTAGCCCAAGGTTGAGAAACATTGGTCTATATACTGGTACTTAAACCTATCCCTGTTACACATTGTTTAAAAGTAAAATTTGTCCCAGAGCATTATGCACTGGGTTCCAAAAATATATGTTTGAGAAGTAAATCTTAGATATATTGGGTAGACTAGCACATAAGTATAATATTGTCTTAGAACCTGGTGAATCAGATTAACTGCCCACATTAAAGAACTTGGAATTCAGATGTAAATGAAGTTAAAAGCAATATTACTTTTGCTACTTCAAAACTACTTTAATACAGAAGGTTTTCTTTATTAGAAAAAATACAGAATTGTAAAAGAATTTATCATGCCTCTCAAGCTCATGTTCAAATTTTTCACATATGGGAGTGCAATTGTAGTACAGCATATTGTGTTTAACAATCCCATAAGTAGAAGAGAATTTGCTAATTTTTTTATTTGATTTGCTGCATCAAAAGTGGGTCTACAGATTCAGTTTGTGAATATGCTTCAATTGAATAAATGTTTACTAAAAAGGTGAATCTTCACTGAACTGAAGCACCATTTTTTTAAGTTTGCATAGTTCTAATTCCAGCCTTCCATTTTCATACAAGCCACAGAGATTGATCCAGCTTTTTAAACTAATTTCAGAAGACTAAAAATTGTAGACATATCTAAATATTATGCTTTCTGAGTAAAAATATATTTCAGAAACATGAAGACTACATCATTTATATTGACAGCAGGGTGAATATTCTAAGGGTTAAATTAGCTAAAATAAATCAGAATGGTATAAAAAACCTTATAAACTTTTAAACTTATAAACCTTTGCCAAGATGGCACCACCAACAGCAGCCTTGGTGAAATGCTCTCTGACAGGTTTGCTGTTTTTTATCATTCTCTGTGATTCACTACAGATTTCATACTCAAGAGACCAACTGCTAAGCATCAAGCAATTTTTCGTTGATGGGCAGCTTTCTGTGACTTCACCCCCCCCCGCCCCCGTCTTTACAAAGGCAGAATAGTTTTTAATACAGAAGAAGCAACTTCTTCTGAACAATGGATTAAAAAAAAAACAGATGGGTGGAGATGCCAGAGGAGAAGAAGGGGTAAGCAAACGGGAATTTTGAATAGACTTAGGAAAAGTGGGATAAAACCCCCTCTCCCTTCACTCTTTCTGACTAATGTACATTCACTCACAATAGGCAGGTGGGGGGGTTGTGTGTGGAGTTAACGGTTTTCCTCCCCCCACCTCCCTCCCCACTTCCCCCCTCCCCAAATGAAGCTTTTGACACCAATCCCCCTTTCCTTCTTCGTTGCCTTGGTGGGGGGGAGGTATAGGGAGGGGTCCTGGGTGCTGATTTTTAAATTTTGTATTGTGGATTTGCTTCTTCTCTTATTAAAAGGGAAACATTCACTCACTAATAAGATGGATGAAATACTTCTTTTAAATAGATGCAATTCTGATTGTTATAATTCAACAGCTCTCTGCTTCACTGAAACCTGGCTAAATGAGTCAATTGATGATGAACCCTGTATATCCCAGGGTTTCAGATACAAAGAGCAATCCCCATCTCAGAAACACCTACAACAGCCAAGCATCCTACAACTGACCCCACCCCATTAGGGTCGCCACATCTGGTGATTACAGAAAATGAGGTGTAAGGTCTTTTTCACAAACAAAAGCTAGGAAAAGTACCAGGCCCAGACAAGATAACTCCTTCTTGCTTAAAAGCTTGTGCTGACCAACTGACTCCCATCTTCACCTGCATCTTTAATAAATCACTAGAGATGTGCTATGTTCCTTCTTGCTTCAAATGCTCTACTATCATCCCATTGCCAAAGAAACCCTCCATCAAGAAATTTCAGACCGGTTGCTCTAACATCCGTAGTTATGAAAACCTTTGAAAGGCTAGCGCTGGCCCACCTGAAAACCATCACAGATCTGCTGTTAGATCTCTTGTAATTTGCCAAGTGAGCAAATAGATCGACATATGATGCTGTTAATATGACTCTGCATTAAATCCTACAACATCTTGAATCTCCAAAAAGCTATGCAAGGGTCCTCTTTGTAGACTTCAGCTCAGCATTCAGTACCATTCTTTTAACTAAACTAAATGAGCTAGCTGTACCTGACCACATTTGCAAATGGATCATAAGCTTCCTAACAGACAGGAAGCAGCAGGTGAAGCTAGGCAAAATCACATCAGGCACCTCAGGTATCTGTACAATTAGCACAGGAGCCCCCCCCCCCAGGGCTGAGTGCTCTTGCCACTTTTCTTCTCTCTATACACCAATGACTACATCTCAAAAGATCCCTCTGTTAAAGTATTGAAATTTGCAGATGATACAACAGTGATTGGTCTCATTTGAGACAATGATGAATCTGCATACAGAGGGGAGGTTGAAAAACTAGCCAGAACAATCTTGAACTAAATACACCCAAAACAGTAGAAATGGTGGTAGATTTTAGGAGAAACTCTCCTCTACTCTTACAATACTAGACAACACAGTATCAACAGTAGAGACCTTCAAGTTTCCAGGTTCTATCATCTCTCAAGACTTAAAATGGATACCTAATATTAAAAAGTAATCCAAAAAGCACAACAAAGAATGTTCTTTCTGCGCCAACTCAGAAACTTGACTACTTAAGGAGCTGCTGACACAATTCTACAGAGGAATGATTGAGTCTGTCATCTGCACCTCTATAACTATCTGGTTTGGCTCTGCAACCAAACAAGGCAGACACAGACTTCAACAGATAATTGGAACTGCAGAAAAAACAATTGCTACTAACCTGCTTTTTATTGAGGACCTGTATATTGCCTGAGACAAAAAGAGGGCTGTGAAAATATCTATAGACCCCTCATATCCTGGACATAAATGGTTTCAACTTCTACCCTCAAAATGACGCTGTAGGGCACTGCACGCCAAAACAACTAGAAACAAGGACAGTTTTATCCCAAATGCCATCACTCTGCTTAACAACTAATTTCCATAACACTGTCAAATTATTTAATAAGACAGTATTACTATTCTTCTTCTCCTCATCCTTCCTATTACCTATCTCGTCCCACTTATGACTATAAACTTGTTGCTTATATCTCTACAATTTATATTGTTTAGTTGTTTCTTAGTATGATTTGATCACTTATTAGTAACCTATGACTATCACTAAGTGTTGATGAATGTATTTTTTCTTTTATGTACACTGAGAACATATGCACCAAAGACAAATTCCTTGTGTGTCCAATCACACTTGAAAAGAATTCTGTTCTGTTCTGTTCTGTTCCATTCTGGTCTGGTCTGGTCTGGTCTAGTCTAGTCTTATTACTCACATATATATTCATTTCATTTAAGTTTCAGGAAATATTTCAGTTTTTATGCAATATTGCAAAGCTCTAATTTCTTAACATGTATTAATTAATTTCCAGTCTGCTAAGAAGTTTTTGTGACAATCATGAACTAATCTTTATCTTTCCATCTAATTGGCCAGTACAATTTTTGGATAAAATGGCAAGATAGATAATAAATACTACTTTAAAGTCTTTGGAAGAAGGATTTCATACACATTTTTAAAAAGTCTCTAAAAATATAATTCCCTTTTGATTCTAAACAAAATCTCCCAGTATTTTCAAGTGCTTTCAAAACAGAGCACCAATCTTAAATCATTGGAATTAATAAAAATGAATAAAAATTCATTCTGAACATTATAGCCTATATACCTTATCTCCATTTCTAGTGTCCTTCTTATTTGTTAATAAGAGTTGGGATTATCAGACTGGACAAAACAAAAGTGGTGAGAATAGATATGGAGAACTTCATATCTTTTTTTTCCCGAAGGCCATCACTCTGCTAAACAAATAATTCCCTCAACACTGTCAGACTATTTACTGAATCTGCACTACTATTAATCGTTTCATAGTTCCCATCGCCAATCTCTTTCCACTTATGACTGTATGACTATAACTTGTTGCTGGCAATCCTTATGATTTATATTGATATATTGATCATCAATTGTGTTGTAAATGTTGTACCTTGATGAACGTATCTTTTCTTTTATGTACACTGAGAGCATATGCACCAAGACAAATTCCTTGTGTGTCCAATCACACTTGGCCAATAAAAAATTCTATTCTATTCTATTCTATTCTATTCTATTCTATTCTATTCTATTCTATTCTATTCTATTCTATTCTATTCTATTCTATTCTAGTAGTTAAGAGTGATCTGTCCATGATAAGGGATGAACAGTAACAACCTCCTACAACATTGCCACTATTCTTCGACAAAAACATATTCAACATGTAAAACCCGCCCCGCCCTCAAGTGTTGAATCTTCAATATATTGTTTCAGGTCTATGTCATGATGGTCCTAAGCTGCTTCACACTTAACACCCATGG
Source organism: Ahaetulla prasina (assembly GCF_028640845.1). Classification (NCBI taxonomy): domain Eukaryota; kingdom Metazoa; phylum Chordata; class Lepidosauria; order Squamata; family Colubridae; genus Ahaetulla; species Ahaetulla prasina. Next base: position 90,264,758 of record NC_080543.1, on the reverse strand, counting down.
AAGGAAATTTCAAATTTTTCAGTACTATAAGTCTGAGAATCTCCATTACCAACCCAAAGACAGCATCAGATAATATGGTATGATAAGAAGCCACTATGGAGCAGAGAAGCCAGTACAGTAGCAGTACAATAAAGAGTACAATGTTGTCTTTATTAGAGCCTAAATTCACAATGAATATCTCATAAAGGCTGAAAGCTATGAGTCTCCCAGGTGATAATGGCCACTTTCCTGCTCCTACCCTGGAGTTAAAATTCACCTAGATACATTTCCGGGAGGAAATATCAGCCTTCTCCTTCACAATCATATTTTAGATTAAGAGCACCACATTACAGGCCTGTGAAAGAATGAAAGTCTGACTTTGGGAAGAAAAAAGTGAAAGAAAGAATAGAATAGAAAATATTATTTGATCCTGGGGAAAAGTAAAGCATGAGGAAGAAACTCAAAACAAACCCATTTTGATATTGCTTGGCATACATTCTAGTTGAGAAAAAATTCTTCAGGCTTTCAGGACTGTTATTCTACCTTACAATAGTACGGATCACTCTTGAAATCCTTTCTGTTTCTTGACCTTGTTTAACTGAAAGAGTTAACTGTATTACTAGTTTAATAGCAGAGCTTCTGAGGATCTGAAGATAGGGTTGAGTCCAGTGGATTGGAAAGTAGAGTGCAAGATATTGAACATGCCTTCCCCAAAATTCACTCTCCCTTTACCCATTGCTGTATTTTCCTCTACTGGAATGTTGCTGTCTGCTCCTACTCACAATCAACCAACCTGTTATTTCTTCCCCAAGTCCAAGGAGATACTTTAGCTTTCAGGTGTTAATTAGCCACTCTGCAACAACTAGCTTGTCAGAATCTTTTGGCTCATTTTTACTTCCAAAGATCCATCAACCTAACTGCTTTTGACCATACATACCACAACCGGTGCACCACTCCCAATTCCAATTGGGAATATCTCAATAGGATATGATATTTTTCCTCTACATGTATGTAGAGGAAAAATAAGCCCCTTCACTGTTGTCTCCAATCCACATTCACCAGAATCCTAAACTGCAGATAAAAAACGAATTCTGTCTTAAATTGCTCTCATGTCAAAGTATAAAAACAACTGACAACAGTTTGAGGAGGCAACTGATATTCCAATCAAGTAACATCTGTAAGAGACAAGATGGCTGTTGCTCAGAAGGGTGGATTCTGCAGAAGCCACAGCACTCAGCTCAGTCACTGAATCTTCTAACTGCTATTTCTTCCTAGTACCTGGCTCAATACATCAACAGCAGATGGCTTTGACTGCTGCCAGAAAAATGCTTATTGTTGCCACCACTGCTGCCAAGTATTGCTGTGCCTAATAGCTAATCTTCAGCACCCCAGACAAGTTCACAACAATACTCAACAGATGACCTTCAGTGCTATTGTTGCTAAGAAAGTTGTTCTCCATGTCTGGCAAATCATCTCCATCTCTAGTGCGTCTGACTTCTTTTCCAGCTGCTAAATTATTTTCAATGGAATCAGATGTGTCCAGAGCCATTTCATGTCAATCAATCTGGATCATATCAGCCACTATCCCTCTCCCTGCCAAAATCTTTAAAAGCTGTCAACAGTTCCAGCAGCACCAGAAGACTTTGTATCTTTCCAAGCCATTACCTCATCCACATACCCTTATGTGCTGAATGTTTGTGGGCTGGCAACTCTGACATATTCTGAGGAAATCCCAAAGCTATTGAGCCTTTTCACTAGTTCTGGGAGAGAAGTGTGAGAGGGGCTTCCTCCCGTAGCACTTGCCCAGAGTTGTTCAATGCAGCTCAGTGCTTCAGTGACATGAATCAGTTTTCCTCTTTGCTTCATTGTAATATATCACATTGCCTCCATGGCACAAATTGCTTCACTGAAGTGAATGTAAATTACTTTGCACTGCCTGTTAGTTATAGTTGAATGCATATATTTTCCTTCACAATGTATTCATTTATTTGTGAATACTGTTTAATGTGCCATTATCTTGCTTGCTGTGGTTTGGCTGCAATGGGGACTGGCCTAGATTGCTAGGGGAGTTGTTGGCTAGAACTGCTGCATTCCCCCTCTGTATGTGAGCTAATCCATCTTGCTAAACTGAAAAGTGACTCCAAGGGCAGGTAGAGTAAGTTTGCTTCTCAATTCAAGAGATTCATTTTTGTTCCTTTAGTTATCTTTTTATATGTTGATTGCAGGTTTTTTCCCCTGCATAGATCTAAGTCCCCAGTAATGCTCTATTTGTCTCACAATACTTAAGCATTACAAAACTTTTCTCCAAATAAAATATTCTACCTCAGCTTTAGAAATTGAGCCTTTTGCTTTAGTTTTCTCCCATCCACCTGCATTCCATTGTGGAATTTTGTTGCAAGTAAGACTTGTTGAATATGCAAGGACTTGCACTGTTTAATTTGGTTTCTGATACAAGCAAATAGATCAGTAATGTGAAAAGGGCAGGGAGGAGCTTAAGAAAAAGAACAAATACCAATAATAAGACAGAAGGGAATCATCCATTTTTAATGCTACAACCAACCAACTACAGCCAAAACCATTAACAATAACTCAAACCATCATGGTAGATATGGAAAAGAAACATAAATAAATGGGACCAAGTGACTATGATATGAAAATCAAGTATAAAAATCCAGAAGAACGTGACCATTCAAAAATTCAATAGCTACTGATAATACAAGTATCTTGGTTTTATTATATTAATTGTGGCTGATAGAAATAAACTATTATTGTTATTTCTCAAAACAGTTAAAATAGAACCCTTAGCATCAATATATAAAGGCATTTCTGCTACAGATCTCCCATGCTTATGAGGGTCATTGAGCTTTTATTGTGTGTACTTTCCATTATACAGACACATACTCAAATTCTATTTTTCCATCTTTTAAAAATTAGAATTGTGTTTTTTTTCCTAACAATTTTATAATAGAGATGGGATTTATATTACTGACGTACAATTCCAGCATTCCTCAAAAATTGCCATGGCTTATAAAAATATTATTTCTGCTACTTAAATTAAGCACCAAAGTAATAGCAGTCTTCAATATACTGAAAGATCTGCTAGGAGAACTGTGGTTCTTTCTGTCCAAAAATCATCTCTGGAACCAGATTGTAATTATTGTGGGGGGTTTTTTACGACTTCCGGTGGCGCCGCTCTCTTCACTGGATGCCTGTAAAGGTATTGTAAAAGCCAGAGAAAACAGCTAAAATCAGCTGCTCACTGGCTTGAAGTACCCTCCCTGGGAGAAAGGGAAGGGAAAGAGCAGCGGAAAAGTGGTAGAACTCCCCAGAGGCTTTGCTTTGTGAAAGTGAAACCTCAGAGGGTCGAGTCCTGCATAACTCCGCTGAGCTCCGAATCCAGCACGCTCCTGCAGTAGCAGGAAAAGAAGAAAGCATCCACATCTGCTCAAGTGATTTTTCTTTGGATCTCTGGATGCAGATGGAACAAACACAAGTGATCGATCATTGGGATTGTAAGTAATGAACCTGACTTCTACCCTTTAAGAAAAGAAACTTTCTATTGTTTCAATTAAGATTGCTGAAAATGGCATCTGAAAGGAAGTGAAAGTTGGAAGTTGTTTGTGTAATCAAGTGGAGAGTGTATTTGTGGACTGTTAAAGTGGTAGCTCTCCTATATTGAAAGGAAGATAGAAGATAGAAAAAGTTTTTTTTATTATTTTACATCCTTGATTCTGACTTTATAACTGAACTTTAATTTGGAATTTGAAATGCTTCTAAACCACCTAAGCCTACAACAAGAAGGGGATCTGAAGGGGGTATGGAAGATATGTTTAAAGAACAGACAAAAATATTTGAAGAAAAGTTTAAAGAAGTTATGAATCATATTGAAATGACTAGAGAGGAAATGAAAGAAAATAATAAAAAAATAAGAAAAGATATTTTGATGGCTTTTCAAGGTTTGGAAAAATTTTTGGAGGTTTTGGAAGAGAAAGTGGAAGAAATTAATGAATCTAATCAGCATTTGGAAAATAAAACGGAACAATTGCAAATAAAAGTGGACAAAAAGTGGAAGATCAGGTGGTGGTGTTACAATACAGGGCGATGGAAGGGGCTTTGAGAATCAGAGGCTTGCAGGGGGAAAAAGATGAGGACCTTATGAAAATTTTATCAGAGGCTTTGGCTGAAAGGTTAGGACTTGATCCACAAGAGGTTGCTTTTCAAATTGACAAAGTATATAGGGTTAACTCATGGATTGCTAGACAAAAAAAATTGCCAAAAGACATTGTGGTTTATTTCTTGACAAGAACAATGAGAAATCAAATTCTGCAAGCCACGTATCAGAAAAAGTTGCAAATAGCAGAACAAGAGGTGATGGTTCTGAAAGAGATTCCCCCTAAAATGTTAAAAGACAGGAAAGAGTTTATATTTTTTTACACAAGAGCTCAAGAATCGTCAGATTCGATTTAGATGGGAGGTTCCAGCTGGTCTCACAGTGTTTTTTCATGGAAGGAGATATCGTATTGAAACTGTGTTGAATGCGAAAGATTTCCTTTTCAATGTGCTGAAAGTTGATCCCGAAGCAACAGATAAAAGCCCACAAGAGAGGCAAATGAGTACGGAAGCTGACGTGGCCCCTTTGATGTTATTATCTCAAGAACAGCCACAAGAACAAAGGATGACAAGGACAGCTACTAAGCATAAAGAAAAGGAGGATCAACTTCAAAGTAAAAATCAAGATTCTACTACAGAAGCAGAAGCAGTGGGAGGAGTGAGGCCGAAGACAAAGGGGAGTGAGGATCTTCAGCTGATTGCTCAAAAGCTTTCCGAGGCCACAGATGGCAAATAAATTCTTGACTTGGAATGTTAATGGTTTGAATTCAGTGGAGAAAAGAAGAAAAATATTTCATTATTTGAGACAATTTAAAAATGATGTGATTTGTTTACAAGAGACATATTAAACTATCAGATCAAAAATACCTAATAAACTCAAAATTAGGTAAACACTTTGTTGCTAAAGCTTAGGATAAGAAAAATGGTATAGTGGTATATTTGAGAAAAGATATACCAGCCAAATTAATTGAAGCAGATATCCAAGGGAGATATATCGCTATTGAACTTGTGTTAGAAGGAAAAAAGACACTCTTGATTGGTATATATGCACCTAATCAGCAACAAGAAAAATTCTATAGGATGTTGCATGATAAACTGACTCTTTGGGATTATAAATCATTTATTATACTAGGGGATTGGAATGGTGTAATAGATACCAGAAAAGATAAGAGAATTATCTCTAAGAAAATTCCTACACATGCAAAGCTGCCCAAATCTTTTTTTGAGATGATGGAAGATTTTGAGTTGAGAGATGTATGGAGAATACGGAATCTTGAAGACAGAGATTTTCCTTTTTTTTTCTGATAGGCATCAATCTTTTTCATGTATTGATTTTATATTAATCACTAATGATTTGCTTCTTAGGGTGAAGAAAACGAAGATATTTCCAAGGTGTTTATCTGACCATAGTCCAGTATGGTTGGAATTGCAACAAGAAAAAGGTGGTAGAAAATCCTGGAGAATAAATGAAAATTTGTTTAGATATGAAGATAATGTAAATCAATGTAAAAAAACAAATGAAAGAATTTTTTGATGATAATTTGAATAGGGGAACATCAATAGAAATGGTTTGGGACGTGAGTAAGGCCTTTATGAGAGGAGTCTTAATATATATTAATAATAAACAGAGAAGTAAACAACAAAAACAGTGTAGGTATTTAGAAGAGGAAATCCAAAAGAAACAACAATTATTAATACATAATCCACATGATCAAAAACTAAAAGATGCAATAAAGATACTACAGAGTCAATTTAATATGATAATGGTAGACCAGGTGGCAACAAACATACAGTATGCTAAACATAATACTTTTTGTAATGCAAATAGACCTGATAGCATATATCTTAAGGAAAAAACAAAAAGCACGTATTATAGAAAAAGTAGAATATAAAGGTAAAGAGAGATATCAACAGGATAAAATTAAAAAAGCTTTTTTAGAATATTATAAAAATTTATATGCTAAAGATACAATCTTGAACATGGATATTGATAAATATTTGAAAGAGCACAAGGTTAAAGGTTTAACCTTAGAACAAAGGGAAGAATTGAATCGGCCTATAACTTCTGAAGAAATTATTTTGATAATAAAACAATTAAAAATGGGGAAAAAACCCGGTACGGATGGACTTACAGCAATTTATTATAAAAATGTACAGAATGAGATAGTAGGTCCACTTAAGGAATTATTTAATCAGATACAATTAGGAGGGGGAATACCCCCATCATGGAGAACTACTTTCATTTCACTGATACCAAAAGAAGAACAGGATTGCTTTAAACCTGGGAATTATAGGCCGATTTCACTTTTGAATAATGATTATAAGATTTTTGCTAAAATAATAGCGAATAGATTAATGTTAGTTCTGCAACAAAGAATTCATACTGATCAATCTGGATTTATAAAGGGGAGGCAGATGAGGAATAATGTTAGACAGATTGTAAATTTATTGGAATATTTAGAAAAGAACAATCAGATTTCTGCAGCATTTATTTTTTTGGATGCAGAGAAAGCCTTTGATCGCCTGCATTGGGAATTTTTATTCAAATTAATAGATAAAATGCAATTTGGAGATTGTTTTATGAGAATAATTAGAACAATTTATGGAGAACAAACAACACAGATAATAGTTAATGGTAGTTTGACAGAAGTTTTTAAGATTGCAAAAGGAACAAGACAGGGGTGCCCCCTATCACCATTATTGTTTATTCTAACTCTGGAGCCATTACTGGATAAAATAAGAGAGGTAAAGGAGATAGAGGGAATTAAAATTAGACAACACGAGTATAAAGTGAGAGCATTTGCTGATGATTTGGTGATTATTTTGTCAAATCCTATAAACTCAAGTGTATGTTTGTTGGAAATAATTGATCAATATGGAAAAGTTTCAGGATTTAAAGTAAATCAGAATAAAACAAAAGTGATAACAAAAAATATGACTAGACAACAGAAAGAAAAATTAGAGGAAACAACAAGATTTGAAATTGTAAAAAAGGTCAAATACTTATGGGTTTATATTACTTCTTCAAATGTGAAATTTTATAAAAATAACTTTTTTCCTAACAATTTTATAATAGAGATGGGATTTATATTACTGACGTACAATTCCAGCATTCCTCAAAAATTGCCATGGCTTATAAAAATATTATTTCTGCTACTTAAATTAAGCACCAAAGTAATAGCAGTCTTCAATATACTGAAAGATCTGCTAGGAGAACTGTGGTTCTTTCTGTCCAAAAATCATCTCTGGAACCAGATTGTAATTATCATATTTTTTGGAGTATAAAATGCACTCCCCCCCAAAAAAAGAGGGTGGAAATGTTGGGGTGTCTTATACACCGAATACAGCCATTTTTGGCTTCTCAAAACCCCACCTCGTGCATCCCATTTTTGTGAAAAATAGGCCTGTTTTTAGCAAAAATGGAATGTGCAGAGGGTTTTGGAAGCCTGCAGAGTGCTCTTGGGGACGGGGAGAGCAAAAACCGGCCCATTTTTCACCAAAAAGGGGACATGCAGAGGGTTTTGGAAGCCTGCAGAGTGCTCTTGGGGAGGGGGAGAGCAAAAACCGGCCCATTTTTCACAAAAATGGGAGCATTTATGCTCTCCCTGGCCCCCAGGAGCACTCTGCAAGCCTCCCAAACCCTCTGCATGCCCTGTTTTTGTGAAAACTGGGCCCTTTTTCACAAAAATGGGACATGCAGAGTGTTTGGGAGACTGCAGAGTGCTCCTGGGGGCCAGGGAAGGCAAAAACTTTTATTCTTGATTAGCTCTTCAAAATCTTGGTGGATCTTATAGTCCAAAAAATACAGTAATCATAATTTGTATACTCTACAAGCAATAAACATATTCTAAAGTTGAATGAATTGATCTTATTCAAAATTCAGCCTTCTTGAATAAAATCTCAGTTTCTCTTGGCCCTTGTTCCTATTCAATCTTGTACAGTATGTTTGGTTCTAGAACTATGGAAATGACAAAACAGACTTACTCCAAAACAATGGAATAGATGTCAGTAGGAAGTATAGGAAGCAGATTTTTCCTGGAGTTCTGAAGAATTTGACTAAAGATAGAACTTATTCATCAGTAGAATATATTTCGTAAGAAGGTGATATACTCTTTATTATTTTTTTTTAAAAAAAGTCTGGATAGACATCTGACAAGCAGACTATAATTATTTCCAAGCCCTGAAGATCATACATTTAAGGAGGATATAACTTTGCAGTTATATGATTCACTTTTTAAAAGTCTTTATAGTATCTTTGGATGCAACTGAAGTTCCCTGTGAAATATCACAAAAAGGGGGTCACTTTAGAACAATGATGGTGAACCTTTTCGGCACTGAGTGCCAAAAAGGTTGTGCGGAAACGTGCACACTCATGTGCTCATCAAGGCTGCATTCAGGAAAAGGTGAACTTCTGGGTTCTAGTGCACATGCGTACCCAATGATCAGCTGGACTGTGTGCATGCGCACAAAGGACAGCTGATTGTCACATGTGCATACATGCCAGAAACCTGGAACACAAATAGGCAAGGCCGCACATACCGGGCAACATGGCTTTGAGTGCCACTTTGGGCAGGCTTGCCATAGGTTCGCCATCTTGGCTTTAGAATACACTTTCTTGAGAATAAAATAAATTTATATGGAACTGACACTAAATTCACAATTGGGAGCTATGATGTTGACTTGTCTATCCATACTCATAGGTCCCTTTTATCAATGTCTGCCATCCTCATGCTATTAGTTATCTAATTGAATGCATTACTTATTTATAGGCTTAGTAGTCATACAATATAGACACTTTACAATGATAAAATATCGAAATGCTAAAACAAATAGCTTAAAGCCTTAGCAGTGAACAAGTATATCAAGTGCAGGTAGCCCTCAGTTTACAACAGTTCAATTAGCAACTATTCAAAGTCACAACAACATTGAAAAAGTTGATTACGATTGCTACTTGCACTTACTACTGTTGTAGCATCCCCATAGTTACATAATTAAAATTCAGGTGCTTAGCAATTGACATTTAATTATGATGATTGCAGTAATTTGGGATGGGATCATATAAGCCATCTAGAGCAGGGTGTCAAACTCATGGACCACAGGCCAGATGCATCACGTGCTGGCCCCTCCCCCATCCAGTTTAGCAAAGGGGGGGGGAAAGTCCTGATATGTCACATGATGCTGCCGTGACAACATGAGTTTGATACCCCTGATCTAGAGTCACCCTAAACAGCAAGATGAGTGATATATAGATTTAATATATAAAATAAATGTAATCATCATTTGTGACCTTCCCAGCCAGCTTCCTACAAGCAATATCAATGAGAAAAAGTGGATTTGCTTAAAAATCACATGATTATTTAACAGTTGCAATGATTTGCTTAACAACCGAGGCACAAAAAGCTTGTAAAATCAGGTGTGGCTTACTTAACAATTGCTTTGTTTAGAAATGAAAATTCTAATCCAAATAGCAGTTACAGATGGACACTTAAAATGTCCAAGCAGACTGTAAAGTATCAGGGACATATCTCAGAAATTTGGTCAGTATATAAAAAATAAGTATTAAAATACTTATAAAAACAAGTATAAAAATGAGTAAGAATTCATATAAGGATTTGAAGGTTAATATAAACAAAGCAAGGTATGCTTGATTGCTATTAATTTGCATTATTTTTATAATAATCTTTCAAAAGTAGCTTTACACTGGTGAGACATTTATATCTATACCAGATAGGATATGCCAGTTCTTAAAAATCACTTTTCTCCACTTCTTACCCACTATGATTCTTATCAACATGAATCTTCATCAAATTTATCTGTAATGATAAATTTGAGGCTATGAAAATTTAGTGAGTAAATAAAAACAAGACCAAATAGGATGCTGTACCCTGTGTAATCATAAAGTCTTGTCTTTGATGCAGTTTTTCACAATTTACATTTTCCAAATGCACTAGCAACACACAACCCATGAGCCACCATTGTAATGATGGTTATTTTATTTATTTTATTATTTATTATTTTGTCACACAGTATATATAAGCATAAGCATGAAATAATTATACAATATATAAGCATATATATAAGTATGAGTATGTAATAACTATATTAATTGGATATAACGAAAGGAAACAATAGGACAGGAACGGTAGGCATCCTTGTGCTCTTATGCACGCCCCTTACAGACTTCTTTGAAATGAGGTGAGGTCAATAGTAGACAGTTTTTGTGTTGTGGCTCCAGCCCCCGAACCTGGCCCCATGCCCAAAAGTGACTCTGAGAGTGAGGGGGAAGGGCCGGTAAGGCTTACCTCAGGAGCACCGATTCCTTTGGCCCGGCTCCAGGAGCCAGAACCAGGCCAGTCGGAGGACGTAATGAGGCCAACATCCCCTGATTCCTCCGTTCCTCAGGCTATGCCTACAGACGCAGCTGATTACCATACTAATCAAGCCTGGGCCTACCCGCGCTTCAGAAGACTAGAGAGGCAGCATCATCAAAGGGAATATAAGGAGGGAATATATCACAGGATATATAAGGAGCTTTGGGACTGCTCTCACTTCTACGAGAAGCAAATTAGCTGAACCATGTCGAAGTGAGCTGAAGTTTTAATCTGTTTGAACTTTTTGGCAGGCAGCTGTGTTTTCTCGGCCAGGACTGATAGGAGCCGTGTAACTAATGGCTGTAGGCCAGCTCGTTACTCCAAAGTGAGGACGGAGACAGAACATTTTGGTTGAAGCTTTTGGGATTTTGGGAAGAGACCACAGAATTTCCAGGCATTATTCCAGGCATTAACAACTCTGTTATTGAAGTCATATTTTCTGCAATCAAGATTGGAGCCGTTAACATTAAGTTTAAATCTATTGTGTGCTCGTGTATTGTTGCAATTGAAACTGAAGTAGTCTTCGACAGGAAGGACATTGTAATAGATGATTCTATGAGTTAAACTCAGATCATGTTGAAGGCGGCATAGTTCTAAATTTTCTAAACCCAGGATTTCTAGTCTGGTGGCATAAGATATTTTGTTGTATTCAGGGGAATGGAGAATTCTTCTTGTAAAATATTTCTGGACACGTTCAATTGTATTGATGTCAGAAATGTGGTATGGGTTCCAGACAGTCGAGCTGTATTCAAGAATTGGTCTAGCAAATGTTTTATATGCTCTGGCTAGTAGTGTAGTGTTTTTGGAGAAGAAGCTACACAAGATTAGATTTACAACTCTTAAAGCCTTTTTTGTGATGTAGTTGTAGTGGGCTTTGGCACTTAGATCATTTGATATGAAAACTCCAAGGTCTTTAACAGGATGGGGATCGTCTGTAAGGTAGTGTCCATCAAGCTTGTATTTAGTATTTCGGTTCTTTTTTCCAATATGTAAGGCTGAGCATTTCCTGATTGAGATTTGGAGTTGCCAAGTTTTAGACCATTCAGATACAAAGTCAAGGGTAGTTGTATTGTTGGTGGTGTTAAATAGTTTGACATCATCAGCAAAGAGAACACAATTACTTATTATATGGTCACAGAGATCATTAATGTATAATATGAAGAGTGTTGGTCCAAGAACGCTGCCTTAGGGAACGCTGACAGGAACAGGATTTGATAGAGCATTGCCAATTTTGACCACTTGTTGTCTGTTTGATAGGAAAGCTGTTATCCAATTGTGGAGGTGTCCTGAAATGCCATAGGATTTTAGTTTTAGGAGAAGTTTATCATGTACTACTGAGTCAAAAGCTTTACAGAAGTCTATGTAGAATCTATTGCTTTGCCCTGGTCAAGATTTGTAGTCCATATGTTTTTGCAGTGAAGAAGTTGTAAGTTACATGATAGATTTTTTCTGAATCCAAATTGTTTATTAGAGAGTAGGTTGTTTGTTTCTAGGTGGAGGGTAATGGATTGGTTGATGATAGATTTACAGGTTACGCAGCATAGAGAGATTGGTCTGTAATTTTCAACTAGGCTGGGGTCTCCTTTTTTGAAGACAGGGATGACTGTGGCTAGTGACCATAGTTTGGGAAGAGAACTGGTCATGAAAGCTTTTTCAAAGATTATGCTTAGGGGTTCTGCTATATTAGAGGAAAGTGTTTTTTTAAGAAGTATGTACATAGTCCATCAGGTCCATTAGATAGGGATGGCTTCAGTTTGCAAAAAGCTTTTTCTTCTGTGAAGTCTATATGTGTTAGGTCATTGTACTCATTGTTGGTATGATTGGGGAATGTCGGGTATGAGCCATTACTGTTAACAAAGACTGAGCCAAAGAATGTGTTGAAGAGGTTTGCTTTAACTGTTTCATCATTACATTCTTTGCCGTTAGATTCTTTTAGTGGTGGGATGGATCTCGAGTCTTTAAGTTTGTTGTTCACAAAATTATAGAAAGCATGATTGGAATTTGTGCACAGAAGGTCTTCTTCTTGCTTGGTGTGGTAATTGGTGCATTCAGTTTTTATTTGGTTGCATATATTTCTGTAGCGGTTTTTGAAATTTGCTACATAGCCCTTTTTGTTTCTTCTCCAGAGGGATTTTTTTTTTGATTGAAGCTTTTTTATTGATATGGGTAATTTGTTTTTTTTTTAAATTATTCTGGAGGTGGTTTGTGGTATGTAAAGTTTAATGACTCTATTGACTTCAAGTAGGAAAATTCTATAGTGGTCTTCAGCTGTGATACAGGTTGAGAACAGATTTTGCCAGTCAAGAGATGAGAGGTCGTTGTTTATATGGTCATAGTTGGCTTTTTGGAAATTGTAGTTTGGGATACTATTATTATGATGATTTATGTAAGGGTGTATATTGAGACAAAAGTCTATCATGCAGTGGTCGCTGTTGGAAAAGGGTTCTTTTATTTGTAGTCCATAAATTGAATTTGTGTTGTTGCAGAAGATGAGGTCTAGGCAGTTGTTGAGTCTTGTATTGTTAGTTACTAGCTGTTCAAGACATAGGTTTGTAACAGCATTTTAAAGTGTAGTATGGATTGGTTCAGTTATACAATCATTTGTTATCCAGTTAATAAAAGGTAGATTAAAGTCACCAAGGAAGATGAGAGGATGTGGGCAAGAGGTAGCCCATGTTAGCAGTGTGGTTAACATGTTTGCATGAACAATGTCGTAGTCAGGGCTCTGTAGCATAGTAAGAATCGAAGTCTGATGTTAAGGGATAGGTCGCATACAATATTTTCAGGAAGAGAAAGTTTATGTGCAACTTGACTATTTTTTAGATTCAGTGACTTTTGTAAAAGATAGCCATTCCACCTCCTTGCGGGTTTCACGATCTGATCGAAAAACATGATACTCTTTGTTTGTAATAATGGAGTCAGGGATGGATGAGTTCAACCATGTTTCACAAACAAATGTAATAACAAATGTACCATTGTTTAACAAGAGGATAAATTCAGGCAATTTGTTTACAATGCTTCTTGCATTTATCAATTTGCATTTAAGATCTGCAGTGTTTGGTGTATAAGAAGTAAGGGGCGTGCATACCTAGTTTTGGATGATAGTTGGTTGGGGGTTATGTAAGACGGATAGTTGGAGGTTGGATGGTTGTTCAACAGTTGATTGAACAATGGATGGTTGATCATTGAATGGTTGGAGGATCTCTATGATGGGTGGTTGGAGGATGGTTGGTTGAACAATGGATGTGTTCTGTTTCCCTCCCCCAATACTCCCAACAAAGAGTCAGTCAAAGTCCTTCTCTTCCAATTTATTTACATAGATAAATGTCCTGGCCACGTCTACCCACGGGCCTGCCAAGTCTCTGGAGATAACGAGGAAATTATAGATAAGGCCAGAATTACTCACGAATATATTCTCCCTCCATTGATACAGTTTGCCCGTGCAAATTCATTGCTTTGTCCAAGACAAAAAACCAGGAAGTTCCGCCTCCTATTTATAGTCTCTGCAGATGTCACTGCATGACCATCATTCTTTGGCTTTGTCCCAAAGCTTCCTCTGCTGCACATGCCAGTCACGTCTGCGCAGTCTTGCATCACTCCAAAACTGTTCTTGGGGTGTTGCCAAATCAGAAGAAGACTTGGGAGAATCAGGCCTTGCTGGCCCCTCCTCCTCCCTTTGAGTGGGTGCCAGGGAGGGAAGGGCTCAAGAGAAGCAGGCCTTGCCAGGTCTTCTCCCTCACTTTCTGAATCATCCGAGTCCAGGAGTCTGGGTCCAGGAACCTGGGTCACAACAGGATGGTTGGAATTTTTGTACGGGTGATTGGAGGTTGGTTGGTTAGAAAGGGAGCAGCCTAAAAACACAACTTAGAAAAACAGGAATTCCAGTTCTTCCTCAAACAATAGATTTTTGTTAAAAAAATGTACATCTTTCCATAGTCTATTTCATTTGTTTATTCTAACATGATTTATGAAACTTGTAATAACAAACCTACCCTATATGTACAAGGAACAGAAATTTACAAAGGACATATCACAAAAATGTTGCCTGATAAATGTCAGTGATATAGATATTAATAACTGCTCTTATATTGAATGCCATAGGAAATTTACTTTCATAACAGGGAAACAGGGGCAGGAGGGTGGCTGATTTTTTTGTTTTATTTGGCAGAAGCCTTATTCCACTCCTGCTTTAATTCCTGATTAAGGTAGAACACTATTTTGTTCTGTTGTGTTTTGCTGAAGGCCAGGCTGAAAGATCAAAAATGAAGTATTATAGAATCAGGAGCAGCTGAGCCACTAGCTTCCTTGCAGAGCACTGGGACTGTCTTCAGTTTTCTGCCACAGCTTGTTACTGCATCTCATGACTGTTTCATAGTTATCCTGCACAATCAAAGACAGAATGAAAGGATTCTGGGAAAGTTCGATAATGACCTTGGCAAGTAGCAAAGAAGAGAACTGAGGAATTATTTACAGCACTTGCCTTGAAGGGATAATTTGGGAACTACACCACAAAAAAAAAAAAAGGTTTGGGAGGGCAGCATTGAAATTAGCAATATATTTTTTAAATATTAAAGTCCTTTAAAAATAATGGTAAGTAGAAGACTAGCAAGCAACCGTCGGGACCTATTTTCTGCTTTGGTGGTGGACAGCTTGTGATCTACAATTCTGGATTTAATAACAAAAGATATCTTATTATGTCACACTGGAGGGAAGTCTGCTGCTTTATGCAGGTGTCAGATTGGCATAGGTTCTCAGAGGTTGTGCATTTCAGTCTGGAGTGCTGGCCAATATTTCAAGTTGCTTGACAGGCAAGCATTATTTCCCTGAAATCTGCTGAACTTAAAAATTAAATCTAATGCTGTTGCTGGTGTAGGAATTCCTTTGCCATCTTTGCTGAGAAGGGTGCTAAGACAGGTAAATCAAATATAATACACAAGCAGACATGAACAGCAAGCAATGTACAAAATGATCATTCTGTCCTCTGACCTTTCAGAAAATCACAATCATTATCTGTTAAGCATCTAATCCATATAATTATAGAAAGAACATATAATTTAAAGCAAGGCTGGATAACTTTGCTTTGATTGCTATAGTGGATACATCCAGTGGTGGGATTCAAGTAATTTAACAACCGGTTCTCTGCCCTAATGATTTCTTCCAACAACCAGTTTGCCAAACTGCTCAGAAAGTTAACAACCGGTTCTCCTGAAGTGGTGCGAACTGGCTGAATCCCACCACTGGATACATCTATTTCAAATTTGTTGTATTCTGTTTCTATATAGAAACCTACATGAAAATTCATGCTTACATATATGGGTTCTGCATTTTCAAAAAATATGTACCCCTGATAATAAGCATATTCTAGAATATGCATTTCAGCTATTTATTTCTCTTAATTATCTTCTCATAATTTTACACAATATATACACTTTTGTATGAATTTTTAAAGCAAAGCATTGTACTACAAAATTCAGAGAATGAATATATCCTGATGTACAATATGTATTGATTTGAGAACAAATTATGTATTGATACAGGTCAAATTATACATGAAGAAAAGATCTTTCTTTCCAAGTTGATGCAGTGGTTAAAGTTAAAAACTAGGAGATTGTGAGTTCTAGTCCTAGTTAGGCATGAAATTAGTTGGTGATCTTGGGCCAGTCACTCTCTCTCTCTTAGCCCTAGAAGGAGGCAATGACAACCCCACCCCCCAAAAAAAAGAAGTCTTGGCAAGAAAACATCAGGGATTAATCCAAGCTAGGAATCAACACTGACTTGAAGGTATATGCATATGCGCGTGCACATACACACACACAAATACACTTCTCATGTCTAAGTTTTGTATATAAACAGTCTGACTTGCCTTCACTTTCAAGGATCAATAGTTTACATCAAAGGTGTCTATTGCAGTCACAATGGCATCAAAGTATAATGCATACATCATGACATCTAGGAGAAATGACACAGTTATGTTATTGTGTCATGAAGTGTGACAATATGTTAGTCACATTACAACAACATGATGCACATATTGCCAATTCCCTTTCCTGACCTTTCAGATACCCGTGTTTTCATCTGTTCAGCTAGGCCCCAAAAAGGTAAGAGGGGAGTAAACATTGCCCATATGCTTGCATTGGTTCTGTTTTATATCTAATGCCAGGGAACATTTTTAACTCAAATTATCATTTTTATCTCAGATTATCAATTTTAGTGCCAGATTACAGATGCATAGCAACATATTTGCATTATAAATTTAACTAATTGTGCCATACTTTGGAAAACTTCTACTGACTCTAAAATTAAAACAATATTTCTATTTCATGATTTTTTGGCGGGGGGTCATGAATTTGAGGCAACATACCTCCATTGAGAAAGTCAGTCTAGTGTAGTGGTTAAGGTGTCAGCTAGAAACTGGGATCCTGTGAGTTCTAATCCTGTCCTTAGACATGAAACCAGCTGGATGACCTTGTACAATTCACTATCTCTCAGCCCTAGGAAAGAGGCATTGGCAAACCATTTCTGAAAAACCTGACCAAGAAAAGCAGGGGGACCTGTTCAGGCAGTCTCCAGAAACAATTAAATGGAAGGCAAACAAAAAACAAAAATACCCTCCATTAAGTTCAACCTGCTATATATTAGTAAAAGATATGTTAAACAAACAACAAACAAACTTTGTGTTATAAATATTGGCAATATTTTTCTCACTGGAGAAAGTTATTTTTTATTTTTATTTTTAGCCAGAGACATATTTTATTTATTTATTTATTTATTTATTTGATTTCTATACCGCCCTTCTCCCGAAGGACTCAGGGCGGTGTACAGGCAAAATAAAACAGACAGTACAATATATAATTTAAAATGCAATTAAAAAACTTATTTTAAAATTGGCCTGAAAATTAAAATATACAGTGAGCTAAAACCCCATTTAAAATTAGTTAATAAAAATTTTAAAATTTGATAAAATTCAATTTAAGACAGCCCCGCGCAAATAAAAAGATGCGTCTTCAGTTCACGACGGAATGTCCGAAGGTCAGGTATTTGGCGTAAACCCGGGGGAAGTTCGTTCCAGAGTGTGGAGCCCCACAGAGAAGGACCTTCCTGGGGCCGCCAGCCGACATTGCTTGGCGGACGGCACCCTGAGAAGTCCCTCTCTGTGAGAGCGTACGGGTCGGTGGGAGGCATGTGGTAACAGCAGGCGGTCCCGTAAGTACCCAGGCCCTAAGCCATGGAGCGCTTTAAAGGTCGTAACCAGCACCTTAAAGCGCACTCGAAAGGCCACAGGCAGCCAGTGCAGTCTGCGCAGGAGCGGTGTTATATGGGAGCTACGCGGAGCTCCCTCTATCACCCGCGCAGCTGCATTCTGGACTAACTGAAGCCTCTGAGTGCACTTCAAGGGGAGCCCCATGTAGAGAGCATTACAATAATCCAGGCGAGAGGTAACGAGCGCATGAGTGACCGTGCACAAGGCATCCCGATCAAGGAAGGGGCGCAACTGCCGAACCAGGCGAACCTGGTGGAAGGCCCCCCTGGAGACAGCCGTCAAATGATCTTCAAACGACAGCCGTTCATCCAGGAGGACACCTAAGTTGCGCACCCTATCCTTTGGGGCCAATAACTCGCCTCCAACAGTCAGCCGCGGCTGCAGCTGACTGAATCGGGGTGCCGGCATCCACAGCCACTCCGTCTTGGAGGGATTAAGCTTGAGCCTGTTTCTCCCCATCCAGACCCGTACGGCTTCCACGCACTGGGACAGCACTTCAACAGCTTCATTGGGGTGGCCTGGGGTGGAGAAGTACAGCTGGGTGTCATCAGCGTTCAGCTGGTATCTCACCCAACGGCTTCATATAGATGTTGAACAGAAGGGGCGAGAGAATCGACCCCTGCGGCACCCCACAAGTGAGGTCCCTCGCGGTCGACCTCTGCCCCCCTGTCAACACCGTCTGCGACCGGTCAGAGAGATAGGAGGAGAACCACCGATATACGGTGCCTCCCACTCCCAATCCCCCCAACCGGCGCAGCAGGATACCATGGTCGATGGTATCGAAAGCCGCTGAGAGGTCTAATAGGACCAGGGCAGAGGAATAACCCCTAGCCCTGGCCCTCCAGAGATCATCCACCAATGCGACCAAAGCTGTCTCCGTGCTGTACCCGGGTCGGAAGCCGGACTGGAACGGGTCTAGATAGATGGCTTCATCCAGGTATTGGGGTAGCTGTCGCGCCACAGCACTCTCTACAACAGGGGTGTCCAAACTACGGCCCGCGGGCCAACTGCGGCCCGCGGGTCAGTTTTTATTGGCCCGCAGCAAATTCTCGGTGGACAGTGGGGTGCGGCCCCCGTCCTGGCCCCCAAGGAAGCCGCCGCTCGCCCGGTTGCAGATGCGGAGTGGCTCCGCTGAGGCGATCCCCGCCCACCCGGGGCTGCGGCCCGGCCATTCCGCCACTGGGCTGTAGGGGGCGCCCAGGACGCCCATGGCTCCAGCCCGGCCCACCAGACAGAGGAAGAGGCGGGCGGCGACGCCCATCGTCCCCATGCGGGGCTGCAGCCCCGGAAGCCAGGCGGGCGAGGCACTCTGCTTCCCAGCCCCGCTGATCCTCTCCGGCGCGGTGCTCTGCACGCTCAGGGGCGCTTACTTGTCGCGGATGATGGTCTGCAGCTCCCGGATCTGGTCGTTCATGGGCAGGAGTTTGAGCTGGGCCGCCGCCGATCCCGGCCAGTCGTGACGCGTCGCCGTCGCCGACGTGGCCGTGGCCTCCTCGGAGCCCCCGTCGCCGCACAGCAGCCATTCCCGCCAGCGCAGCAGCATCGGCTGCCGTCGGTGCTTCTGCTGCTGCTGTCTGGGCTCACGCTGTCACCGCTGCCCGGGCCGGGTCGGCGGCGCAGCTGCCGAGGCCCGCCGCCGCCGGCATCCCGGCCTCTGCCCCCGCCGGGCCCACCATGCGCCGGTCGCAGCAAGACATCGCCTCCATGCGCCGCCGAAGCAGCCGCCGCGCCGCCCCGCCACACGCTCCGCTTTACCTCAGCCGCGGGCCCGTGTGCCGGCCCGTGACACGGCCGAACTTGCCCGCTCCCATTGGCCGCCGCGCCTGCCGCTCCGCGCCGTGCCGCCACTCGGCGTTCGGAGGATGGGCCGGTGCCCGCCCACTCTCGCCCCCTAGTTAGCCCCGTCCCTTTCTGGCCTGGGTGGGAGCCGTATGGCACACCTGAGTGGCTGCGAGGAAGCGGTGCGGGCCTCGCCTGGGCCTCCCCGGAGTCCCTCCATTGGCTGCTGTGTCTCCCTCAGTGGGAAGAGAGTTCGCGACGGACGGCGGAAAATCCTCAGTAAATACATGCTGGTTGCCAAAAGCTTGACTTTTGATGTAACTGGGGATGCTGCGAAGGTCATAAATGCAAAGACTGGTGGTAAGTCACTTTTTTCAGTGCTGTTGTATTGGTCGCTAAATGAGTGGTTGCAAGCCGAGGATTACTGGTAGCCGCTGTCAGTATTTAGGTCTCTATGTATTTAGGTTTCTATGCCCATAGCCACATCCACTCAGTCACATGAGGAGTTAGCCACGCCCACCAGTCACATGACCACCAAGCCACACCCCAAAATAAGCCACGCCCACAGATTTGGTACAAAAATCCCCCCCCCCCGTGGCCCGGGCCTTTGCTTATTTTTCTGTATTTGGCCCTCACTCAAAAAACTTTGGACACCCCTGCTCTACAACCTTCGCAACAAAGCGAAGGTTGGAGACTGGACGATAATTACCCAAAATAGCTGGGTCCAGGGAGGGCTTCTTGAGGAGGGGTCTCGCCACCGCCTCTTTCAAGGCGGCAGGGAAAACCCCTTCCAACAAAGAAGCGTTGATAATCTCCTGGAACCAGCCTCGTGTCACCTCCTGAGTGGCCAGTACCAGCCAGGAAGGACACGGGTCCAGTAAACATGTAGTGGCATGAAGCCTCCACAACAGCCTGTCCACGTCCTCGGGAGCCACAGGGTCAAACTCATCCCAAATGGACTCAACAAGACGTGTCTCCTCTCCCTCGCCTGGATCATCCCAATTTCGGTCCAGACCATCCCGGAGCTGAGCGATTTTATCGTATAGATAACCACTAAACTCCTCAGCACGTCCCTGCAACGGGTCATCCCGCACCTCCTGATGAAGGAGGGAGCGGGTCACCCGAAACAGGGCGGCCGGGCGGTTATCTGCCGACGCAATGAGGGTGGAGGTATATGAGCACCTCGCCTCCCTCATTGCCACTAGGTAGGTCCTAGAATAGGACCTAACTAGTGTCCGATCGGCTGGACCTCCAGGTGCTCCTCGGAGAACCAAGGGGCCAAACGAGATCTGCGCCGGGTCAGAGGTCGCAAAGGCACGACACGGTCCAAGGCCCCAGCCGCGGCCCGCTCCCAGGCCGCAACTAGTTCCTCAGTCGTGCCGTGGGCCAGATCCTCAGGGAATGACCCAAGCTCCGTCAGGAACCTCTCGGGGTCCATCAGGCACCTGGGACGGAACCACCGTATAGGTTCCGTCTCCCTGCGATGGTGGATGGCGGTTCGGAAGTCTAGTCGAAGGAGGAAATGATCGGACCATGACATCGGTTCGGTTACTAAGTCATCTAATTCCAAATCATTTAACCACTGTCCAGAGATATAAATCAGGTCCAGTATGCCTCCCCCCATGTGCATGGGGCCATCATTTACCTGAATCAGGTCCAAGGCCGTCATGGAAGCCTGGAACTCCCGAGCTGCAGTCGATAACAAGCCAGCCGATGGCAAGTTGAAATCCCCCATGACTATAAGTCTGGGGGTCTCAACCGCCACGGAGGCAAGCACCTCCAACAGCTCGGGCAGGGCTGTGGTCACGCAGCAAGGTTCCAGGTACGCGATCAACAAGCCCAACTGATTCCTATAGTCCCACCTCACATAGAGGGATTCACAACCGGCAACCTGAGGAACAGTGGCCTCCCTCGGCTCTAGATCTTCCTTAATGACAACCGCCACCACCACCCTACCTTGGGCCCTCGGCTGATGAAATGCTCGAAAACCTGGAGGGCACAGCTCAACGAGGGGAACCCCCCCCCTCCGGACCCAACCAGGTCTCCGTAATGCCCATAAGGTCCGCGGACTCCCCCTGAATAAGATCACAAATTATTAAAAAATTCAAAATCATTCCAAAGAATATTTCAAATAAATATTTAAAGAAATTAAAGGGGGAATAACAAAAATCTAAAAAAAATCCTAGTTAACAAAAAATAGTATTTTAACATAGTATATAGAAGTTAAAACAATGAGAAAAACAGTATTCTAGATTGGGCAAAATTCCTTGCATCACATGGATGAACACAATCAGAATTACCTAGGAAGAAATACAGCCCTAAGAGAGATGATAGCTTTGGAAAATTTACATGCTATTCCAGTTTAATCAAATTTACCTAGATAGGCAACTTGGAGCAGATGATCTTTGAATTTTATTTCCAGTGTAAAAGAAGTTGGAAGCTTACTTGCAGTGCTGCATGAATGATTTTCTAAATATATGTTATATTCGGGTCATTTCAAGAAACTGAAAAATGTCAAAGCCTCTCATGAGGAATTTCAAATTTCCATGGTATAGTCAACTTGTTTAAGTGGAAGAAAATACAATACTGAATACGGAGAAGACTTGTGAAGACAATAATCAATTGGAGAAGATCTAAAATTGTGAAGGCAGTTGAGAGAGCAGCCATCAATCTGAAGAGAAAAAGTAAGAAAAATCAAAGAATAAAATGGGAAATAAGGTAGGAAGAAGAAATGGAAGAACAAAGGCACATATGGGAAAATGGGAAAAAATGGTCTTAAACAACTTCCACAAATCATAGTAACAATGAAAGGATCAACAAAGATGATAGAACAAACTTCAGGACCACCTTTCTTTTATTATTGCATCTATACACACCAGCAACTGCACATTTACATAGGCATTCATTTTATTTGTAAAGCATCATATTTGGTCTTTTTATAAACAAATTTCAAAATGAATCCACCACAATAATTATGATACTTAAACCATGTTCATATTTGAATGTTTTTATATCCCTTAATACAGAACATAAAATAACTACATCTAGGTTAAGAAAAAAAGAGAAGGGAAAAAAAAACCCCTTGTCCTACTCTAATCAATGAGTATGGGGTCTTTGAGATGTTTTAGAAGCTGGAACTGCAAAACACCTATTTAGTAACTCATTAAATACAGGATGCAAATTAGTATGGCAGATATTGTTATTACCTTGTGCCAGTGGTGGGATTCAATTTTTTTTACTACCGGTTCTGTGGGCGTGGCATAGTAGGTGTGGCATGGCTTGGTGGGTGTGGTATGGCTTGGTGGGCATGGCTTGGTGGGTGTGGCAGGGGGAGATTACTGCAAAATCCCCATTTCCTCCCAATTAGCTGGGACTCAGGAGGCAGAGAATAGATGGGGGGTGGGGCCAATCAGAGGTGGTATTTACCGGTTCTCCGAACTACTCAAAATTTGTACTACTGGTTCTCCAGAACTGGTTAGAACCTGCTGAAACCCATCTCTGCCTTTTGCATACCTAAAAACAGATTACATCTGTTAAACTGTATTCTGGATTACAAAGTCAATGACTGTAGCAATGCCTGCGAACATTAGCTATACATTAACTATACATAAGCTATATCCATGTGATATAGCTTTTTCCAACTGTGACTTTTCCTTGTTGTCATTCTCTTGACTCTATCAATGCCTTTCATTAGATGTTTATTATATTTTATGAAACAAACTTTGGATTACTGTTCAAGTGCAAAACTAAAAGGCTAAAAAATTGTATCTACCAATGGTGTTTCTTTTGTACACTGCTCCAAAAAATAAAGGAACACAAAAATAATGTAAGGCATCCTAGATCTGAATGAATGAAATATTCTTATTAAATACAGTGCATTGTGTGGTTTAGGTGTTCCCTTTATTTTTTTAAGCAGTATATTTAATTTATATACTTGGATAAAATTCTACTTTCTTACAGCATTGGACTACAGATTAAGTAACTGTCTCGAGTAAGATAATTTTAAATGATACTGAACTCTCCTTAAAAGTTGGTAAGAATTGCAAGCCATGATAACAAAGGGGAATAATAACTGGGTAACACTTTTACTCTAGTCTTTGCAGAATATATTCAAATATTTAATTGCAATAAAAACTTCATACCTCAAAGTGTAAAAGTCCACATTTGACCTTGGAGGTCAATTCTTTATCTTGCAGTCTGTTAGAAGGTATAATTTAAAATGGAGTCTTCTTTGGGATTAAGGTACTTTAAATTTATACTTCAGAGATTAAAATATGAATATTTTAATAGATTTTGGAGATGCTTTATATGTTAGAAATTTGATTTCAGAGTTTAATTGTTCTTGTTTAAAAAAATTTTTTAAAGGTCATAGGTATGCATGATTTTTCACTAATAATAGCATGAACTTTGATTATTGAAATCTGATAAAACAAAAGAAATGGCTGGGATATCCTTTTGGCTTGTAAAAGTTTGTCTAATTTTAGGAAAGTTGGGACAAGTTAAAATGACTTTGCTGAACTTCTTATATAATTAGACACATTTCCCCCCAAAATAGATCATTGTGTTTTCATCAGATCCAGATGATTATTGCATTACAGCTGTTTCAGGTGATTTTTTTTTTTTTTGAGAAATTGAATTGAGGTTCATTTGATAATGATTTTTTAAAAACAACAGCCATCATGTTTCATGCCATTACTGGTAATTATTTACTAACAATAAACATAATAAAACATATGCTTTGTATTAAAATCACAAGTTTAAATTGTCCTTTACTACTATCCAGTAGCCTAGGTCTGTTTGTTGTCCTTATAGTGAAGGCAGTAGAAAAAAATTAAAATCGTTTTTGTAAGACCCATTTTGCATTTGTGTTCAAAGTGTACTTCTGTTAGATATGAGATCAACTGATTTCTCAGCTACCATCTTACAAAAGCATTCAATTACAAATCGGTTGTTCCAAGTAGAAAATGCCACTATTCACCTGTTGTTTTTACTTCAAGTGTACTATTGAATAAGTTGAATTAGTAGATTTACTTGTGACCTTAATGGACTGCCATTTCAGGCTTGCCAAAGCACTCAAAGTGGTTAACATTATATAAATAATACAGCAGTAAAAAAAAAAAAGAATGGGAAGACAAATCGTCATTGATTCGTTATGAAGGAAGAGAACAATATTGAGAAGAACCATGTTTATGGCAACAGTCACTGAGTGCCTGCTTTATAAAAAAAGAGCAACTCTGAACAATGGAAAAGCAAAGATTTTTATAGAAGTTGAGTGATAGAAGTTTATAATCCTAGGGATCTGATTTTTTGGCCAGTTTGGGGAAGCTGGGTAGGCAGTTTGGGTCAGTGGAATGAGGCCAAGTAGAGTGAGTTCAATTATTAGGCAAAATGAGTCTTTCAGGAGGGTAGCAGAGTGTGGGAAATACATTGTGAAGGAGATAAAATGCTGAAGACATCAGTTGTTGGAAGATTGAAGGTTGTAATTGTTTTAGGTTGCAATTTCCTTGTTAGGGTTCCTCTTGATCTGCAATGTGAGATGGTGATAATGTGAGATTGGTCTTGATGTGGTTGGAGGAAGGCAGATTTGTCTAGAGGCAGGTAGGCAGGTCAGATTTGGTCAGATGAGATTAGGAAAAGAGATGAACTGAGTTTGATCTTTGTTGGGTCCAAATATATGTTGAGGGACAGCAGAAGGATGCTTCTTAATTTTTTTAGCTTTATTCTTTTCCACTACAAAGTAAGTAATCTTATTTAGATTATATAGCAGGAAAAAGGCAAGTTAGTTGTCGACAATGCCTACACAAGACTGTGTAGTTTCAACATATGCTAACATTAGAATAATAAAGAGTCAGGGATTTTTATTTTAAGAAACTCAACCAAATGAAAATATGCAACAAATCCGGTAATATGATTAAAAAAATCACATGACACTTGCCTTGAATGTTGTGAATTGAAAGAGCCCTTTGGCTCCTTCCCTAAGCCTTTCCTTCATGAACCCAATTGTACTCCAGCACTCCTGTGGAGCAACTTTATTGGGTATGCTGCCACCAACCACTTTGCTATAGAGACATTTTCTCTGGTGCTGAATTATTCATCAGGAGATTAAGTGGTGACCTTCTCCCCTGCTTTGATTCCTTTCTGTAGCTTAACTGAGTAGGAAGATGTGTGTCCTAAGGTTAAAATTCATTCAGAATAAGAATGCCAATTCAGTAAGAATTCAAATCTTTGTTATGTATATCAGGATTAAGGAACTAGATAGGAGTTGAAAGATGAAAGTAAAAAGAAAAATAAGAACAACATTTAAAGGAATTAATGTAACTGGCTTTTTTAGTCAGTAACACTCATGAAGACATACATAGAACAAAGAGTGAAATGGAACAAATTTGATACATAATTCAAGCAATCAAATTTTAAAGTATATCTAATGGATCAAGTAAACAAAACTTGAATCTACTGTATATACAGCTTATTCCAAGATTGTTATATTCCTCTGGAATCTTCAGTCTCAGATTTCTGCTTACTTTGCTTTTAATCATCTTAGGAAGAAATTTTACCACTTTTTTTCAAAATCCTGCATGATGGACAAATGTTCCTCATTCTGATTGGCACTTTAGGATTTTCCTGGATTTTGATTGCCTCAGTTTACCACTTGGATTGACAGATTAGATTTTTTTCATGGATCACATTTAGTTCTTCCTTTAACTTTTTGTCTGAACTATTTAGGTTGAGGGTTTTTTAAAAAATTTCACTACAAATTAATTAGTCTATCATGTAACATGAAGCTGAGAGAAGAATACTAAAACTAGCAATCATTAATCTGACCAAAGAAATGAGGGGACTGAGGTTTAGAGAATGGAAATAGATGTCAACTTCAACAAACTGAACAAAGCAGTACTGAAAAGAAACAAAAGATCCTTCTGAGTCTACCTCTACCAGTGTTTTTCAAACTTTAACATGCTGACTGGGGAATTTTGGAAATTGAAATCCACACATCTTATAAATGCCAAGTTTGAAAAACACTAGGCTACACTAAGTCTAACCCTGCAACTTTCCCTATTCCTTCAAGATCTACTAGGACTTTTCAGCAGAAGGCCAAAATAATTATGAGTTCAGTCAGACAAATATCTATTTTTTTTAATCTCCTTGGTTTTCCAAGGTCTTCCAACCAAGGTCCCTGAGTCAGAAAACTTTTTCTGTCCCTGAATCTTACTTCATTATTCTCATTGGAAAAGGGCCACACCTCTAAACTTACACGGTGACTGCTGCTACCAGCTACTCACTTATGAGCCAATAGACTACTTTTCTGAGGGAAGGAGAACCAGACAATACTTCGTTGTTTTCTAATTTATTCATCTCTTTAAACTGGATCTCTAATTTAGTGGTTCTACAGCCTTAATACAATCAATGGCCAAATCAATGAGTCAAAGTGCTATATCTTTTCTGTACTGAAACTGATACCTTTGTGTGCTAGAAGAAATCTATCACAGCATTTCTGAAGAAGAAAAGATGGAATGTCTCCATTAACCCCTTCTATAACCTTTTATGTACTGCAGAAGCCACAAACATGATTTTTAAAGGATCAGAAGATGGAGGTTTATGAACTTCAGACTTTCAACAGCCTTGTTGATTCATAAAGCAATTGGCAGAAGTAGTAAATACCTGCATGAGATAATATGCCAGAACCCATATTGTATGCTTTTTCAGTTGTCCATGGACTCTTCCTTGGAACCTCTTGGGTCAGTTAAAAAGAATCTGGGGAAAAACTTTCAGAATGTCAATCTTTTTTGCAACACTTTTGCTCAGATCAAGAAGAAACCTAGTCACCTCACCTAACCTTTCCCACATTTTTGTTCTTTTGTTTTAAATTGATAGTCATGACCACTTCATATATTCTTCATTTTCTACAGGTGGTCCTACCTGGACTATTTTATTCTAACCTTGAAAGTAGAAATGTTTTATAAAAGGCGAAGGGAAACTTTCATTTGATTCTTTTTCCTTTCATCAATGGCAGAAGTCATTCAGCAGAACTGCAAATATGGGCTGATGTTTCCCTTCACATTCAGGTTTTTTTTTCTTATTCCTAAAAGAAACCTTTCTGGGCCATCTTGTCACACATGTACATATGCATACTCTGCACTGAACCTGAGCCTAGCCACTGTATTCTTTAAATCCTTTCAGAGGCCACTGATTTAGAGTTGGAACTACAACTTCAAGGAGTTGCTGGGAAATTAAGTCTTTTAGTAAATTGTTTTCCAGGTTCTGGAAGCAGTCCTCCTGAGACCTCGAAATGGCTCTGTTGATTTAGATTTTCCAAACTGGAAGAAACTGCCAATTTTATCTCCCCTAAACACAATTGTTGGATTACATCCTGCTGATGTAGCAAGTGAAGCAAAGAAATGATGCTTCACTGCTCTTACTGTCCTGGAGTAAGCTCTGGTCAGGCTTTTGTTTTTCCTTACCAGCACACTAGACATTTTTTCTGCTGCTTTCTATACATATTCTGTAGATATCTTTGCAGAGAAAGTTATTCTAGTGAATCAAGGATAAATAATTAAATATTTATACAATACAGGGGATCTGCTGTTTTCAGCAAGAGAAAGGGAGGGAGGAAGGGGAGGAGGACTTGTGGTCCCTAATATTACAGTAAGTATTGCAGAATACAGAATACCAGAGTTGGAAAGGACCTTGGAAGTCTTATAGTCCAACCCACTGATCAGGCAAGAAACTCCATACCATTTCAGTCAAATAGTTGTGCAATCTCTTCTTAAAAACTTCCAGTATTGGAGCACCCACAACTTCTGCAGGCAAGTTGTTCCACTGATTAATTGTTCTAACTGTCAGAAAATTTCTCCTTAGTTCTAGGTTGCTTCTCTCCTTGGTTAGTTTCCATCCATTGATTCTTGTACTGCCTTCAGGTGCTTTGGGGAATAAATTGACTCCCTCTTCTTTGTGGCCACCTCTGAGATATTGGAACATGTCACCCCTAGTCCGTCTTTACATTAAACTGCATATACCCAATTCCAGCAACTCTTCTTTATATGTTTTAGCCTCCAGTCCTCTAATCATCTTTGTTGCTCTTCTCTACTCTCTTTCTAGAGTCTCCACATCTTTTTTACATTGTGGCGACCAAAGCTGGATGCAGTATTCCTAGTATGGTCTTACCAAGGCATTATAAAATGGTATTAACACTTCATGTGATCTTGATTCTATCCCATTGTTAATGCAGCCTAGGACTGCAGTGACTTTTTTGGCAGCTGCAGTATACTGCTGGCTCACATTTAAGTGGTTGTCCACTAGGACTCCAAGATCCTCTCACAGTTACTACTGTTGAGCCAGGAGCCACCTATATTATACCTGGGAATTTGGTTTTTGTTGACTAAATATAGAACTCTACTTTTTTCACCATTGAATTTCATTTTGTTACATAGAGCCCGATGACTTGTCTTTTGATCTGGTTTTATTAAATATTGATAATTGTCTGAATTCAAAGATAATTTATAAGTATATTTCCTCATTCAGGAGGAAAAATATTTGCAGCAGTTGTAATAAACATAGAGTTCATAATTAAAACTGAACAAAAGGAAAAAGGGAAAATAAATTATTACAAGTTTTTTCTTCAGTTGTAAAGAAAGTTCTGATAAGATAATCTTGGCTGTGTTAAAAGCACCTTAAACTTCATATTTGGCTTGAAAAAGAAGCTCTGATAGAATCAACCTGGCTGTGTTAAAAGCATCTTGTACTCCATATTTCATTCCCTAAAGGCATAAACTGAAGTTAGAGGAAGGTGATTCATATATCAATAAGTCTCTACAACATTATAGTGAAATCTTCAATTTTATACTACAGGTGGCCTCTCCAGCTGTGCAACATTTTAATAAGGAGAAGACAACCAGAGGCAAAATATCAATTTATACATCTTATTCTCTTCTTGTAGTGATGAAAAAATTGCTCAGCCAAGAATAAAGATAAAGAGCTGCTTAACTTTGAAAAATTCACAATGAATCACAAATAAACAAGAGTACAAGCTAGAAGGGTTAACTATCTTAAGATGAGTGAAAGGAATTTGGGGTATCTTCTCCATAGAAAAAGAGAAAAAAAACTTGAATGGAAAAAGGCCTTTTGTACCACTCAAAAAAAAAAAAAGACTACAGAGAACAGTATTTCATTAAAAATTAGAACTATTTGAATAACCACAAGTGTTTGCATTGTTTATGTAATTCATAGTCTAGAGCTGAAATTTGTTAGAGATGTTATCTCTATGAATAATACCATGAAGCATTGTGAAACTACTCTGTGGGCAGATTCATGCAGATGAAAGTGGGTGTGAATAGTTTATACACATCATTTCCTTCCCTGACTATCCTGTAAATTGAATCCGTCCAAGTCAAAAGGCTACATTACAAATAGTCACATTTAATATTTTTAAAACAATTTTTGTCCAATTTAGCATTAGTGGTTATACAAGCTTTAAAATTTCCCTTACCTCCCTATACTACCAAAGGTTTGCATTTATTTTCAATGAAGACCTTAACAAAAGGAGATGTTAAATTATTAGTTGAAATCCCTTTCACTGTAAATCCCAATCCAACATATTTGATGATTGTTTCATTTGATATGAAGAGACATAATTATCTTTATATCTAAGAACGATAGTGATACATGGTAGCTTTCCATGGATGGTCTCTTAGTATGCCATCCTTTCTTATTTGATTACCTCAAATAAGTAAAAAACAGCACTAATCTGTTTTTTACTATGTATGCTTACATGCATTTATAACTCGAAATTCATAGAAGCAACATTTCTATATATTAATATGGTGCCACATACACAGAAGATATTAGAGTGGAACTGGCCAGTCATTTTAACCAGTCATTATGAAAAGTAAAACAGGAGGGTGCACAATGGGGGACTAACAGAGGGCAGGAAAGAGATGAAAAAAATTGCCCTTTTTTGATGCCCTCTATTGATGGTGGCGTTGTTGTTGTTGTTGTTGTTGTTGTTGTTGTTCTTCTTCTTCTTCTTCTTCTTCTTCTTCTTCTTCTTCTTCTTCTTCTTCTTCTTCTTCTTCTTCTTCTTCTTCTTCTTCTTCTTCTCCTTCTCCTTCTCCTTCTCCTTCTCCTTCTCCTTCTTCTTCTCCATTCAGTTGCATTGTCTCTTGGTGATTCTATGGGCCAGGTTCCTCTACATCAGGGGTGTCCAAACTTGGCCCCTTGAAGAGGGGTGGATTTCAACTCCCAGAATTCCCCAGCCAGCATGAGCTATAAATATGAGCAAGTTTCTGGCTGGGGAATTCTGGGAGTTGAAATCCACCACTCTTCAAGGGGCCATGTTTGGACATCCCTGCTCTACATCTTCCAATCTTGTATGGCTTCTTTGATGCACTGGCAGGTGTCAGCTTTGATGGTGTCCAGCCAACATGATCTTTGGTGGCCTGGTTTCTTTTTATTGCTAACTCTACCCAAGATTATTGCTTTCTCAGGTGAATTCCCCTGCATGACGTGGCCAAAATAAGTGAGACACATTTTTGTAATTTTGTCTTCCAGTGACATGTCTGGTTTTATGTGCTTCAGTACTGACTTGTTGATCACTGTTAGTGTCCAAGAAATACACAGGAGCTTTCTCTGTCACCACATTTCAAACAAATCAATTTTCTTCCAGTCTTGCTTTTTTAATGTCCAACTTTTATAACCATAGGTAGCTATGGGATACATCATAGGTTGTTATGGGAATCCCACAGCTCAAATATGGTAATCCTGGTAAAGGGGAGAGTATATACAAGAATTCATCAGGTAATTAAACTGTTCTACTGACAAAGATAAGGATATATTAAAGATTTGGGTTGTGCATACTTCAAAAATGACTAAGAACTGTTTTGGCTCTTTTCTGCATGCTTCAAAAATGATTCAGAACATTTATCTGTTGCTACTCTTTAAAGCAGCTGGGTTGGTTTTCATTAGTTTGTTTTGTTTTTTCTCTTTTTGTTTCTCAAACTTTTATCCAAACCATATGGTTATACTTTCAGAATTATTGTATGTTATGGGCAGTCCATAAGACAGAAGCCTGTAAAAGAAGCTGTTTTAATGAATAGCAGAGAGATGTTATCATTTTAAATATGCACAGTTGCATTAAATACTGATGAGCTATGGTTCCTATTCATTTACAAATCTTGTTCTGCCAAGAATTGCTCAGGATCATAACTTGCTATTTTTAAAAAATGGAGTGCTGATTAATATTACACACATTATAAAATTTTGTCTATGTTCATGAAATATGGACGGTTGTGTGTTTTATAGGTTCTATTTAATAAATCTATCTTTGATGAACACCCGACCCCTACAAACCTGAGCTACTGTTTCAGGCTGTTCATAATTTGTATATACAGCCTGAAAACCAAGTGATACATTTTATGTCAAAATAAAAGTGTACCAGGGAGTTCAACTGCATGATATATCCTGTAAATACACCTACTAACCACCGGAGGATACTATAGACACACAGTTTTAGGCTTCCACTAAATTTTAATAATTCCTAGTTTTCCTTAGATGTCAGCTAAATTAAACGAACTTAAGCAGAAATAGAAAAATAGGCTTGGAAAAGGACTGAAATATAGGAGTGTAAGATGTGTTCCATAATTATATTACGATTAATATGTAAAAAGAGTTGGTTCATTTTTTTCCCCTTAAGGTGGTGCCTAGTTGGAAGTTATTTTGCTGG
Source organism: Ahaetulla prasina (assembly GCF_028640845.1). Classification (NCBI taxonomy): domain Eukaryota; kingdom Metazoa; phylum Chordata; class Lepidosauria; order Squamata; family Colubridae; genus Ahaetulla; species Ahaetulla prasina. Next base: position 90,232,543 of record NC_080543.1, on the reverse strand, counting down.
GAATTTTGAGGGTGATGAAGATGGTGTGTGGAGATGTTTGATTTATTTATTTATTTTATTTATTTATTTTATTAAATTTTTATACCGCCCTTCTCCCGAAGGACTCAGGGCGGTGTACAGCCAGAAATAAAATACAAGATATATACAATTAAAAAGGAATTAAAATATAGCAATTACTAAATGGATTGGACTGGTCAGCCAGCAACAGTGGTATCCGTTGCCTGGGCCAACAAAAAGAACTGGAAAAGTAGCAACTGAGGCAGCCGGTGCAACTGTAGTGGATCAAGCAACTGATAGGATCTGGTGGAAGCCTGTAAATATCTCCCTAAAGGGCATCTGTCTTTGTTCCAGGTTGGATGTGGATGATTTTCAGTGCCTTGAAGATGGGAGAGGTGAGAGGGACCCAGACAGGGAAATAGGTGAGATGGTAAGGAAGGACATTGCAGCTGTGATGGGCATGGAGAGATATGGTGGGAGAAACAGGGTGGGCTGCTTTCAGAGAAGGTGACTCCAATGTTTAATACTGGCACCACATTCTGACTTCCTGTGCTGAGTCACAGGACATGGTTTCTTGAGCTTGGGTGGCTCAGGTTTTTGGCTGCTACTGCTTAATGCCAGGTCTATCTTCAATGAAACTCACTTCATCCACAATATGACTGATGCTGGGAAAGCTTGCCTGGCTATTGTCACCAAGACTTGATTAGGCATCGAAAGGAGTCTTCTCTCTGAAATATGCCTTCCTGGGTTTTGAGTGTGGCATGGCATGGTTTTGTATGATTTATTGCTTAAAGCCAAAATAACAAATGCTTTCTTTTACACCCTTTAAATTAATTTTGGAATGCAGGTTAATGGATACTAATATTGTTTGATCATTTTTGCATTGTAGAGAAAATAGGAAGAAGATGTGTTGGATGTTATCTGTAAAAATAATAATGACAGGATAAAAGTAAATAAATATGAAATCAGGAACTCATATAACCTATTTTGCTACTGTTACACGTTAGTGTCAGGGAAACTAAATTGCTAGTTATTTGTAATTTTAGACTATAACCTCATGATTCCTCTGTACTTATTTATGGGAAAATCTTTTTAATCTATAACATCATCAAGTTTCACATAACTAAGTTAATCTCTTTATGTATTCCACTCGATATCACTCAGTGATAGTGCAAAGAGAAATATTGAAATAACACATGTTACAAACATGCCCATGAGATCACCTGGACCTAAGCTCAACTAAAGGCAGACTTTAGATGATAACTAATACAATCTTCTTGTCCCTTTCTCTATCCCCTGATGAAAAAGCTGTCAGCAAAACAAGTCAGGAATTTCCCAAAAGGCTCATGCTTCACAGAGCTTGTCTTTTAAAGATGTCTGGGTAATTAAAGTCCCCTGTGTCTACTATTTCATGCCTCAGAGCAATCTGCAATTTGTTTTGGGAAAGCATCACCCATATCTTCTCCCTGGTTGGGCAGATGATATTGGCTTTATTTGTTCTGTCATTTATTTTAACCATGGGAACTCTGTACAGTTTCACTATTCATTCACTTGGATTTCTGAGCAGGTCTGTATATTCATGCGCAGCGCTCCTTGTTTCTTTCTATTCTTTTTGTTTCTTTTGAACAAATTATATCCTTCAATTGCTATATTACAATCATGGGAGTCATCCCACCGGATCTTCATCACATGTTTCCCTACTATGAGTTCAACCTCATCTTGTTTATTTCCCATAGTTAGAGGTTTAATGTGTAGATAGTGGAGGCTGTGAGCTTTATGAGCCAATGTTATTCCTGGTTTTCCACTGAGCAGTTTAACGGGTCCCATGACAGGAACATTCCCACTTGTCCAATGCAAAAGTCTTTATCTATGGTCCTTAATTCAGGCTTTCTGTTTCCAATTTCCCAGGATTGTTTCTCCTGATCAAGCTCACTGTGTTTTAATCAGATCCATTTTTATGAGTCCTTCTGAGGCAATTCATCTCATCCTAACAGTTTATCATCCAGATGTATGTACCCAGGGACACATTTGCATAACCAGTATTCATCTGATTTTCCCACTTATCTTTCCACTCCCTTTCCATGGAATGAATGGATGGGAGGCTGTACTATCCAAATCACCAGGTTCTCAAGCCTTCTAATCTGATCTTTAAAAATCATACTGATACAATTGAAACTGTACTGTTTATCCAGATATATTACCAGAAAAATATTTTTTATTTATTTAATCAATTATATAGCTACTATACTCAGCATGCAACAGTGTATGTTATCAAAATAGTAATAATCATATGAAAATGACAGAATAAACTTAAAATAAAATAAACAAAAGCAAAGCAAAGCAAAAAAAACACACAAAAAAACAAACAAACCCCAAACATAAACACAGAGGTGCTAGCCAAGAGCAGCACAGAGAAGAAACACTTGCTGGTCCAGCCAACTTGTATTGCTGCAGTGATGAAATCCATTCTAATTAGATTTTCCTGTTTGATTTTCCTGGATATATAGGGGTAGATAGATACAGGTAGTCCTTGACTTTCAACCATTACTTTAGTGACTGTTTTAAGTTACAGCAGCACTGAAGAAAGTACCATATTTTTGGAGTATAAGATGTTCCGGAGTATAAGATGCACATTAGTTTTTGGGGAGGAAAACAAGAAAAAAAAATCTGCCTCTGCTTACCAGCATCCATCGGTATTCATCTGGCTAGCATCCTTGCAGCAAACAGCAAATGGGCTGGTTTTCTTCAGCACGTTATCACAGCCTGATTTAGCATGAACAGCTGATTGGCGGTTGGATCGGCCTCCTAGAATACTACCAATCAGCTGTTCCAGGCTGCGGGGATCACCAGAGCCCATCGCCACCTCTACGCATTGTGTTTTTGGCCTCCACGCATTGCACTTTCTGCCAGTTCCAGGTGCCACTGCCACCGACCCCCACCGCCTAGAACTGGCTGAAAATGTGATGCATGGAGGCTAAAAATGGGGCATGTGAAGACTGAAAACGTGACATGTGGAGGCCAAAAACATGACGCACAGAGGTGGTGATTGGTGGTAATATGCTGAGGCAATCTCTGCAACCTGGAGTGGATCTAAAACCAATGGGTGTGTGGAGGCCAAAAATGTGATGTGCGGAGCTCAAAAATGGCCAAAGAGCAGGGGCCGGCGGGTGGACGGGCCTTTGGCAACATTTCCTAATATAGGTGATTCCATCAGGGTACCTTGTACTTGTTTATAGATTTTCCTACTTGCTGGTCCAGCCAACTTGTATTGCTGCAGTGATAAAATCTACTTTTAGGGGGCAAAGTGCGTCTTATATTCTGAAAAGTAGAATAACCTATGACTGTTTTTCACACTTAGGACCATTGCAGCATCCACCTGGTCACAGCATCAAAATTTAGACAGTGGCAATTAGCAAGTATTTATGATGGTTGCAATGTCTTGGTTGTCTTTATTCATTGTTTGTGACCTTCTGACGAAGTCAATGGGAAAGCCAGATTCATTTAACAACTGTGTTATAAACTACAATGATTCACTTAACAATTGCAGCAAGAAAAGTCATAAAATGGGGTAAAACTCACTTAACTGTCTTGCTTATCAATGAAATTTTTATGTTCAGTTGTGGTTGTAAGTCAAGGACTACCTGTAATTGAAGATAGATAGTCCCACATGAAGCTCTTTATAGGTCAACTACCACCTTGAATTGTACCTGGAAGTGTGGGTTTGCAATAGTGGCAATTTTCCTAATATAGGTGATTCCATCAGGGTACCTTGTACTTGTTTATAGATTTTCCTATTGAACTTGAAGTATGTGTTGAGGCACAGATCCAGAAGTTTCATGATGGTTTCGGTAGATATGGAGTGTCCTGTGGTGGTGTCATCTTTGTGGGTATGTTGTTTAGTGAGTAGGTGGTGTATGGAACCTGGATGCAGATTGCAAAGTAGAAGTATTATGTAGGTATACCCAAAACATTCATAGCTATTTAGGATGCTGCATTCTCGACCTACCAAAGGTTCCAGATGGTCACCAAGGGCATCTCCATTTACAATTTATTGTAGTAACCTAGACAGGAGTGATTACGCTGTGACTGACCATGAAAACCTCCTGATCCAGAGCTTCTTGATGTAAGGCTTGAGAAGACTTAGACATTTTATCACTTCCGTAATTCTTTTTCCTATTTCATAATCTAAAGTACCTCATTAGCATTTTACTTCCATTCCTCACAGTGCTGAGTTGCCAACCACAATAATTCTTCCTTGTCTTCTTTCTAGATGCTTCTGCATCTATTTTGTCCTTTAGAAATCTATTTCCTATTTATCATTTTTTCCAGTCTGTTTTTCAAGCAAAGATCTCAAAGCTTTTTCTGACTTCTAGTGATGTCTTTTAAATCTTTGGGTGGAGTTGGTTATCATTATGAACATTGTAAATAACAGCAGGAGATTCTCAGGGAGATTTTCATAGTATGAATGCAAACAGGCAAGTGCCTTCAATAAACAGTTCAGAATTGTGGGAAAAAGAAGACCAAAGGAAGGCATGTAAAAAGGAAGACTATAAATTCTCTCTTGCCCACTCACTGTCAGCTAGTTGAAATGGCTTCATTTCCTGAATTACAATACTACTTCCTAACCATGCTCACTCGAGTGTCTGGAAAATTTACTGCTTAATTCATTCCTATTTTGGGGGATCTTGACAATTGCTTTTTTCTACAGAACTTGCTCCTTTGTTAGATTCTTTTTTTATGGCAGTTTTTATTGTAATATCTTATTTATTTGATATGTTAAATCTTCAGTCTCATAAATTGAATGCTACTACTTGCTATTTCAAACATGACTTTTCTTTAAAAAACATTTCCTGTAAGGTTGATTATTTTCAGACAAGGATACAAATATGTTTTGAGTATTCAGGGTGATGACTGCAGAGTTCTCCCATTCATTTGTGTTTATATGTCTTGTGTTTTATGTCTTGTGGTAAAAAAGCTTTTAGACAAAGAAACTCTACCACTTTGTTATATTTCCAAAGACTAAAGTCCTCAAATAATCTTTATATTATGGCTATTTGGAATACTTAAGTCTGGCTTAAGCCTACTTTCATTTTGGTTTAACAATCTACTTTGTTCCTTCAACTTCCATGGCATACTCAGTTATTCAGATATAGTTTTTACAATTTAAAAAGAATGCTTATGTGTGATTGAAGAATTTCTATAGTCAATTTTCTATCCTGGTTATGAGACCATTCAGCGAATTCTTGATAGGACCAACCACTGATCCTTATAAGATTTTTTGATAGATCCAACAACATTTTGGGATGAATTATGTAATATGTCTTCCTCTCATGGCACTGGGAAAATATGAGGAATTTTAACCTATGAAGAACACTGAAATCTAGCATTGTAAAGAGTTGACTGAAAACCAGCAGATATAGACCCATGGTTGTAGTGGCTGCTTTAAACCCATGAACCTGCAGTGAAATCCCCCCTGGTTCTAGCTGGTTCACTGAACCGGTAGTGCTGGTGGCAAGAGGCTCTGCCCACCCACCAAGACGTCATTACGTCCCATTTTTTTACCATCTGCACATATGCAGAAGAGACATGCATGCGCATAGTGCACATGCGCTCCCACACACTCCCGTTCCCGAACCAGTAGCAAAGGTAAGTGGATTTCACCGCTGCCATGAACCATTACCAATAAACAATACTAAAGTGGCCTGCAAACATCATAAGCCCTGGGATCCCAAGATCAATAATGAGACAAGTCCTGCTGTTTATTCAGAGACTATATTGAAGCGGCAGTTTGACACATTATGTTTGGCACATTACAATAATTTCCAGTTTATATGTGACTTCAAACGAAGCTAGATGCAGTCAATTTCCCCATATACATGCTGATAAGAGATTGATCTTATAAATTGCAGCCACATAACCTCTGCTTCTATTTACCCAGGTTTATCAACTACAGAAGATCCAGCTGAAAGAAAGTAGTCATGATGATCCAACTGTAAGTTCTGTCACTGTTTTATGTGATAAGTCAGCTCCCCCACCCCATCAATCAACAAATAAATTCAAATTTGTTTTGAGATCACCGGACAATACAAAGAAGCTAGATCAAGTTCTATGAGAGATTGGAATTATTCCTCAAAGAATAAATGCTATCAGTATAGCCAGAAGAAAACAGCAGTTTAAATACTTCTCTGCTTTTTCCAGTTACAGGTTTCTGGACTTTCTATGTGATTGCTCCCCCCGCTCCTTTATGACTACTGTAATTGCTTCTCCTGATTTGGATACCTTTTCTCATGTAATGAATATTCTCAATATGTATTGATACACAAATGTAAAATGGATATAATGGCCATTCTTTGAGGCTAGGATTGATGATTTTTAATCTTTTTAAATGAATTTAAAAGGCATAGAAAATCTCTTTAAAATATTTTATTAAAAATCCCTCAGTAGGGCCCCCAAAGATCAGCCACTAAAGAGACAACCATCTTAGTTTTAAAGTCACCAAAATAACTCCCTGCCAAAGCACAGTTTATCCAAAATGCCAAGCTATTGTTCAGAGGTAGCTCAGACAGAAGACTCTGGAAAATTCTATAGCCAGGAAAATCTTCAGTCCCATAGATTTTCTGGGAGGACTCTTTGGAATAAATCCAGCTCCGATCTCACTTCTTCTGTTCCTAATTAATTAACTGTGCTATATTTCTACTGCCTATTAATAGCTGAGTTATTTTACATGGGTACTTTGCATTATAAAATGCTAAACCATAAAACAGGCATAATAAACCAGATTTAATAATTTCCTTCCCTCCATCCTCTCTCCCTCCCTCCCTCCCTCTTTCTCTCTCTTTCTTTCTAAAGCTCTTAATTTTGATTTATAATATACATATACAAATGCACACACATATACACAACTACAGTATACATACCAGCAGGGTAAAATGGAATAAAACTGTGTGAAAATTATTTAAGAAGGTAGCTGAGAAAGTGATAAGAGACTTCAAAGTGAATTAAGAAAGTAAAGAACAAATGTCTATCTCACTCTCCAAAAATGGAAAATCAAATAGACATTAAAAAGCTTAATCAGGCTGTAGAAAGGAAAAATATTAACCATGTCTTTGCCTCGGGCTATAGGTTTGTAAAGCCATAGTAGAGAATAGATAGAAAAGAAACCTAATGAGGTTAGAAAATAGATTTTATATACCTCAAGGTAAGAATGGTAAAAGACAGCTCTGCTATGAACTGGAAAATTGTCATTTGGAAAAGAACAGTAGAATCACGTGGGCTATTCCCTATGAGATGCCAATAGGCCAAAACAACCTTATTAGGTAACCAGATACAACATATTCATTTATTTTTGTGAGCATTCAGAAAAAGTCTTGACGTAGCTTCATATGATTTAAAAAGCCATGTTTTCTTGACTCCTTGTGGGTCACATAGAATAAGTTCAAAGGCTAAAAAAAAGGTACATTCACCTTAAAGTCTTCAACAAGGAGGCCACAGTTTTCTATTGCTCAGGGGATAAATTTTCTCTTAAACAATTTTTTGGAGGACATAAGAAAATTTGGTTTTTGTTTTGTTTTGTTAACACAAATGAAAGATAGAAAAGAAATATTAATAATTATACTTTCTTTTGCATGCAAACTTCACTGTTGAAATATTTAAAAGATTCTTCCATGTGTATATATTTAAGCTTGAATTCAACATTAATGGGCATTTCCAACTGAGTATGTGGGTTTTGCCCTTTCCTCTCTAGTACCTTGCAAAACCTGAGAATTTTGAATTGGGCTATTAAGGAAAAATTGCCAGAATTGGGGACTACTGCCACACATTTTTATTGTATTTATTTATTGTCTGACAGATTGTTTGATTTAGATTTGTATGCTGCAGGCACTTATATGCAGATTTTGCATGGTTTATAAAATCTACAGCTAAATAGCTAAGTAATAAACAAGTAAATTAATTACAATATTTTTTTTTCAGAATATGAACAGGGAGGAGTGTAGTCCTCAATGGAACTACATCTATATGTATTGAGACCAGTGCCTCAATGTTTTGTCTTGGGCCCACTACTCTTCAACATCTTCACAAATGATTAAGATGAAGGGATAGAAGGAAAATCATCAATTGCAAATGATTCCAAGCTCAGGAGAATTGTTAACACTTTGGAAGATAGACTTAAGATTCAGAAGGATCATGACAGATTTGAGCTTTGGGCCCTATCCAACAAGATGAAGTTCAACAATGAGAAAAATAAATTCCTACACTTAGGCAAGAAAAAACAAATGCATAGATACAGAATAAACAGTACCTGGATCAACAGAAATAACTGTGAGAGAGATCTAAGTGTCCTGGTGGACCACCACTTGAGTATGAGCCAGAAATGTACTTCAGCTGATAAAAAAGCCAATGTGGGCTGCATAAACAAAGGAATAGCATCAAAACAGTAGTGGGGGCATGCATAAGTACACTAATGTGCCTATGGTCCCTGTCATTGCATTTTTATTCTTTTATTCTTGCTTTTGTTTGACAAATTCTAATAAAATAAAAAAATAAATTAAATAACAAGAATGCCATAGTACTGCTTTAAACTGCACTAATGAGGCCACCCTTGGAATATTGAGTACAGTTTTAGTCATTCTAATCCAAAAAATGCTGAGACCTTAGAAAGTGTGCAGAGTAGAGCAGCAACAAAGATGATAAAGGATCTGGAGGCTAAATCATAACAGGTGGGGAACTAGATATGTCTAGCTTATCAAAGAGGAAGATTATGGGGACATGATAGCTGACTTCCAGTATTTGAGAAGCTGTCACAGAGAAGGGAGGATTGACTTATTTTCCAAAGTACCAGAGGACAAGACAAGAAGTAAAGGGTGGAAGCTTGTTAAAGAGAGATCCAACACTGAAGTAAGGAGAAATTTTATGATAGAACATTGCTTGCCTCCCAGAGTTGTGGGTGCTCCATCACTGGAGGTTTCCAAAAATAGAATGGACAACAATTTGATTGGGATGGTATAAGGTCTGCCTTGAGTGGGGGCAGACTAGAAGGTCTTTGAGGTCCAGCCTTATGATTCCATATTCTAAATTTATTTTTCCTTTAATCTGGTGCTATTATTTACATCTATTGATACCAAAAAAGGCAACTAAAATTACTAGATTAGTTCTTTACAAGCATGGACTATGGAATTTGGATTTTTCCTTTGCTTGGACTTAGGCAATTTTGAACAGAATAGAAAATAATACTGATGTGGAAACTGTGAAAATTTAAACAGCTTCTCCTACAATATTTTAATGGGTAATTTCTAATGGATAATCCCAGGTAGAAAATATTACTACTAAATATGAAAGGAGATTCAAGACCAGTACAATAGAGCAACTTTTTACATACATTTTCTCTCATTAAAGTACATAATTAATTGATACAGATGTGGTGTTCACTAATAGAGTTGCAAAAAATCAACTGTGATTTGATTTAGTATAAGAAATTCAAGAGCTGAATAAGGTTTAGGTCAATTAGCATTTCAGTAGATTAATTCAATTCAAACCACTTGGAGATTTTTCTGTCTTTGGTTCATATATCAATCTTTGGGCAGTAAATCACCCATGCCAGAATGTTCATTCATGCATTCAGATAGCAGGAAACCCAATTTTTTAATAAATATCTTGATATACCATTATGACAAAATAGAAGCAATAATTTAATAAAGTATTTTTGATATTAGTAAGGATTATATAGTAAGAGTAATCTTAAAATTAATTTAAAAAAATAAAAATACAGAAGGCAGGCAGTAGGAAAATATCAATAAAGGAGAATATTTGTAGTTCAGACCAATGAAATGACCAATCCTTGGTGGTCTCTGAACTTACCCAAACTAGGTAACATCATCTTTACTAGCATCTGATGATGTTACATCATTTGGATAATGCAATGTCTACAAGAAAGCAAGCAACCTCAGAGAGTACAAAGGACCCCTCAATGGGGAGAGACAAATAGAAATAGATAAAAAGTAGAACCAGCTGCAGATGTCAGAAAAGGATAATCACTGACTTGGGAAAGCTGACTGGAAAAAGCAAGTCTATTTGAATTCAATGCTATGTTAGCAAAAACAAAAAAGAAAAAGAAAGGAAAGGAAAGGGAAAAAACCCAACTCTGAAGCCCACATGAGAGGGTAAGAAGTCTGTTGAAAAAAATGGTAAAATTCCATAGGTAGAAACCTTATTTAATTCAATGTCAGGCTACTTTAAAAATTCATATCTCCTTCACCTCTCACTGTCTCATCTACTTCAACTTTTTGTTTTGCACCAGGGGTGAAATGTAAAATTTGTTACTACCGGTTCTGTGGGCGTGGCTTGGTGGGGGGCAATGTGACTGGGTGGGCGTGGTCAACTATTTTTTTTTACTTTTAAAAGCATTTTTTCTACAACCTCTTCGGCCGAAGAGGTTGTAGAAAAAATGCTTTTAAAGGGTTCTGATGATCCCAGCTGAGTTGCCTGATCGCCAGAACCCTTTAAAAACATTTTTTTACAGCCTGTTCGGCCGAAGAGGTTGTAGAAAAAATGCTTTTAAAGGGTTCTGACGATCCCAGCTGAGCTGCGCGATCATCAGAGGCTTTTATTTTTACTTTTAAAAACATTTTTTAGGCCGAAGAAAAAATGCTTTTAAAAGTAAAAAATAAAGTCTCTGATGATCACGTGGCTCAGCTGGGCGGGGAAGGGGCAGGGATTTTTGCTACTGGTTCTCTGAGCCATCTGCCCCCATCGCTACCGGATCGGGTGATCCGGTCCAAACCGGGAGCATTTCACCCCTGCTTTGCACTGAATCCCTTAGCTCATTTTCACTTGGGATTAACTCCTATGGGACAATGTTCCAACTTAGTATTTTATGATTGGCAGAACAAGAGTTCCATCTTTTACATCTGGCACATAGCAATGATTTATTAAATCTTGTGATCCTCGAATGTTGTGCCATTAGTTTCCTTTGACATTTTCCAGTGCCCATCTCATAACAGCCCTTTCTTTCAGAGTTATTCACTTCAGCATGTCTCTATTATAGAGAGAGAATGATGGACAAAGAATAGAAGCAAAACAGCAACAACTTTTAACTTCTAAACCTAATCCGTTTATCCCTTTACCAAAAAGCAGCAAATAAAAATAAGCACTTAAGCATAGCAAAGCATTTTATTAGATAAATACAACAATACCAAAATATTAATAGCTCCTCTGGCAGTTTTCATTACAGAAAAAAAAAACAGACAACCCCTCTCAATCATTGCTACAGGCCTTATGAGGCAAAGAAAAGCAGTAAAAGGGAAAGATGAAGAGTGTTAAATGACCTAGCTTCATAACTTTCCAAAACAGGACGGTCCGCTATAGTCAAAGCTATGAACTAGAATTTGAAAACTCATTTGAAATCATAAAACTATTTTTGTTGTTGTTCTTATTTGCCTTTTTCTGCTTTTCAAATATCTCCTGATATTTCAGAACATACAAAAATGTGTTTTATTTGATTGCTATCTCTGTCACCACGGTACCATTTTAAATGTAACAACTGAGTTTCCAAAGCCTTTTAAGCTGTTTTCTTCCATTTTGTTTAATTTCAGGTGCCATTTCTGTCTGCTTCATATAATATGTGTGTATGTATGTATGTCCAGTATGTATGTATGTATCAGTTACTAGTTATTTATGTCTTCAACTTTAAAATATAATCTGTAAACTGTTTCAACTCCTACCCTCAAAACGATTCTACAGAGCACTGCACACCAGAACAACTAGACACAAGAACAGTTTCTTCTTGAAGGCCATCACTTTGCTAAACAAATAATTCCCTCAACACTGTCAAACTATTTACTAAATCTGCACCACTATTAATCTTATCATCATTCCTATCACCCATCTCCTTCCACTTATGACTGTATGACTGTAACTTTGTTGCTTGTATCATTACGATTTATATTGATATTGATTGTTTCCTGATTGCTTATTTGTACCCTATGACTATCATTAAGTGATGTACCTTAGAATTATGAACATATCTTTTCTTTTATGTACATTGGGAGCATATGCACCAAGACAAATTCCTTGTGTGCCCAATCACACTTGGCCAATACAAAATTCTATTCTATTCTATTCTATTCTATTCTATTCTATTCTATTCTATTCTATTCTATTCTATTCTAATCTCTGATATTGGCAACAGCAATAGACTTATATACTGCTTCATAGTGCTTTACAGCCCTCTCTAAGCAGTTTACAGAGTCAGCATATTGCCCCTAACAATTTGGATCCTCATTTTATTGACCTCAGAAGGATGGAAGGCTGAGCCAACCTAGAGCTGGTCAGGCTAGAACTGCTGGTAGTCAGTGGAATTAGCCTCCAATTCTGTATTCTAATCCCTGCACCACCATGGCTGTTCTATTATTATGTTAATTCACATTTAAAGAATAAAGATTATAGAATCTGTATAATTCTGGTATACTATTATTGTTTCTAAACTGATTTTGGGATAATTCTTTCTTCATTAATTTACCTGAAACATTTTTTTCCTCACAGCACTACCAATTATTTAATTTCTTCCTCTTTGTTAATGATAATGATTCAGCCTCTTTTACATCCTAGGCAGGTTTTGAAATAATAATAAATAATAGAATTCAAACAGACAAGCACCTGCCACATAATACTCCAGACTTAACTGGTAATAAGAAAGTCAAAAAAGTCTGGATAGTGGAAGTTACAAAAATCTGCAAAAAAGAATTAGAATAATTGTGGCAAAAGAAAGCAAAGATAACTCCAGTAATGATAGACACCTTGAGTGCAAACCCAAAATAACTGGAGCATCTCATGAACACCATTGGCATTCACAAAATTATCAATTGCAAAAAGCAGCTTTACTTGAAACAGCTTACATATTATGCTGATATCTTTAACATCATCAAACAACGACATCTGCTTAGCCCAGGTCCTTGAGAATGACTTGATAGGTGGATAAAAATTCAAAATCCAATCTAAACATCTGGCTAACTACGCAACCAACCATGGTAATAGTTATCATCATCCGTAAACCATTTAGCAAAGACAAAAGAATACCTGGCAGATATCAGTTCAATATGCTTGGCATAAAATTGTTGTTACTTAATGTTCCATTAATAATTTTACAGCTTGATCTGAAAACTACCTATGTATATCATTTTCAGCATTTCATTTCATTTCTTTTTAAAGGTGGGGAAAGTTGAGTGGTGACAGATCACAGCTTGAATGATTAAATCATCTCATACTTCAGGAACATAGAAAATGCTTTATATTGTGTCAGACTATTAGTTCATGTGCTCAGTGTATTTATACTGAACTATAGTGACTCTTCAGTATTTCAAGAAATAGAGAAAATACAGATATGTAACACAGTAGAGATTTGGGTGGCAGGAGTTCCATCCATCCATCCATCCATCCATCCATCCATCCATCCATCCATCCATCCGGAGCAGATGTTCTACAGCTGAACTACAATTCTTTTTTCTTTATCAAATTATTGTAACTTCATAGTGCAACTGTGTCATAAAATAATGATTTAATTCTTTGAATTTACTCATTTTCAGATCTCTAGTAAAATAGAATTTTTATTTTTATTGGCCAAGTGTGATTGGACACACAAGGAATTTGTCTTGGTGCATATGCTCTCACTGTACATAAAAGAAAAGATACCTTCATCAAGGTACAACATTTACAACACAATTGATAATCAATATATCAATATAAATCATAAGGATTGCCAGCAACAAAGTTACAGTCATACAGTCATAAGTAGAAAGAGATGGGAGATGGGAACGATGAGAAGATTAATAGTAGTGCAGATTTAGTAAAATGGACTATAATAGTCTGTGAGAATGATACAGCAGGATGTTTAAAGACAATTAGTAGCTCAGGCATAAAATAATACCAGAGTACAAACCATCACATCAGTTTACCAGAATTATTATTTTATCAAAACCCCAAGAACCATCCAGCTAAAATAGGGCATAATTAATACTGTTGTGCTTATAAACAGAGAAGCAATGCCAATGAAATTTACAATCAGCTCAGATTTGATTAATGATTTACAATTAATGAATTACCAGTGTGGGTGGGCATGCAGTTTTTACTTGAAGTTTTTCTTTAGGAAAAAACTTATTAATATTTCTACTGCTCATGAGAATATATTTTAATACAGGTCAAATTCCTGTAAGAATAACTTAAAGTATTGCAAAACTTTAGGGGATAATTTTCCAGTACCTAAATGAACAATTGAAGTCCAGAAGATGATAATGGTTTCTTTTACCAATGAATGTCCCATAGGAGTATGTTGCCATGCCACATTAAATTCAAAGGTTAATTTTTTCTACATATACAGTAGATAAAAAGCCCTGAGATGTCAAGTTAAACAATAGGAATCATATATACCAGCCCAGTAATCGTTCAAAATCTGGAATTATATCTTGGAAAAATATACACAGAGATACTGTTCTGCTTAATATGGAAATGTACAATGTTGTTTATAGGCTCAGATCTTCATGTAAGATGTTAGCTTAATTATAAAACTCAAAATAATAGAATTATAGGGCTGGGAGAAACCTTGGAAGTCTTCCAACCCAATTCCCAAGACAGGAGTCCTTATATTATTATATTATTATATTATTCCCAAGATTTATATTCCCAATATAATCTAATATAATTTAAGTTGCCAAGACTTATATTATTATATTATTATATATTTATTTTTATTCAAAAAGTTTTACAAAAATTTTTTTTCCCCCTTTCCCCCCAACCCCCCTCCCTTCACTGATCCTTCCCCCCTCCCCCCTGACTTCCCGGAAGAAGCACAAGGTATAGTTAAAAATAAAACAAACATATGCTAAGAAAATTTTTCCCCAAAACTATTATACCAATTTTCCCTCTCTAGCTCTGACTTCCTCCTAACACAACCAAAATCCTTCAGAAAAAATAAATAAATTAACAATTAACAGTAATAAAATATATAAATCAATAGAACAAATTAATCCTAAAGTATTTAAAACCAGCTAAAGCATAAAAATCCAATCAAATTCAAAGAATATCTCCCTTATAGCTTATATAACCATATAATTTTTCCCCCAGGTCTTTCTTACATAAAATCTTTCAAGAATATTCTATTTAAAATACAGTACAACACATTATGAAATTTCAATACCGAAAATTACAATATCTATTCAAATTTAGTCCTTCCTCGTCAAAATCCAGTATAAATCCAAATACCTAGTCTTTTATGATAGATATAAAACATATAATCAACCCATTTCTTCCAGATCTTCCTCACATATTGTCTTTCAGGGACACTAATATTTTTGTCTGTTAATAATTCAAAACAACCTCGTTTCAAGGATAATACTTTTGTCTCTTGCCATTTTTTTTGATGCATTAATTTCTGACTTTCCTTCATTACTCCTTTTGAAAAGTCAGTCACAATATTTCCTAATAGTTCCTTATGTCCAAAAATCCACAAATTACTACCGTATATTCCATCAGTCCAAAAAGAGAACTGTTGAAAAGCATTAAGTCTGTAAATATTTTCGGTTCGGGAGACAGCCTCCTGTAGCACAAATTCTGACATTTCATCCAAACTATTTAAAGGAAACTTCTTTACATCAACTTGTTTATTCATGATCATATCTTCATATTTATCCACTTTTGTTTGTATCTCCTCCATTCCATTTTCCAAGTCCTGATCACACTGGTTAATTTCCTCCAAGCCTTGATCCAAAAAGTCCCCATTTTTTATCAGTTCGTATTTTTGAATAATTAAATACATTCTTTCTGTGTAATCCTGTGTAAAGTCATGAATCCATTCTTCTGAAAGAACCTTCATGGCAAAGTTCTTGCTGAAAATCCCCTTATAAAATACTTAAACAACGTAATATAATCCAACAATCCACAGTCCAACACAATAAGATAAAATCTCCATTCAGTTTTGATTTCGCAGCAAGGCTATCGGTCTACTTTCAGTTACTCTGAAACGCCATTTTAAAAGAAGGAAAAAAAATTTTTCTCTCTTTAAAAAAAGAGGAAGTCAGAAAATCAAAAATACTTGCAAAGCAGTAATTGTTTACTCATGCTTCTTCTGTCTGCTTATAGAGATCCACAAGAAAAAAAATCAATTGTTAGCAGAAATGGACACCTTTCTCTTTTCCTGCTTTTGCAGGAGACGCGCTGAATACTGGAGATAAGGAGGAATTCAATGGGATTCAACCTTTCGGGACTTTGCATAACAAAAACAAAGCCCCTAGGGGAATCTACCACTCTCCCCCCCCCCTGCTCTTTCCCCTGCTCTTTCAACCAGAGAGGGAAAATTAAGTCGGGAACAGCTGTTCGTAGCTGTTTACACCGACTTTTACCATATCCAGTGCAGAGTGCCATAAATTAGCACCCAGCGAGAAAGGTGGCGCCAAGCGGAAGTATTATTATATTATTATATTATTCCCAAGACAGGAGTCCTTTCACGACCAGTTCCCTTCCCAAACTTTGGTCACTAGCCACGGTCATCCTTGTCTTCAAAAAAGGAGACCCCAGCCTAGTTGAAAATTACAGACCAATCTCTCTATGCTGTGTCACCTGTAAAGTAATGGAATCTATCACCAACCAATCCATTACCCTCCACTTAGAAACAAACAACCTGCTCTCTAATAAACAATTTGGTTTCAGAAAAAAAATTATCATGTAATTTACAACTTCTTCCCTGCAAAAACATATGGACTACAAATTTTGATCAAGGCAAAACAATAGATACAATTTACATAGACTTCTGTAAAGATTTTGACTCAGTGGTACATGATAAACTTCTCCTAAAACTAAAATCCTACGGCATCTCAGGACCCCTCCACAATTGGATAACAGCTTTCCCATCAAACAGACAAGTGGTCAAAATTGGCAGTGTTCTATCAAATCCTGTTCCTGTCAATAGCGGCATTCCCCAAGGCAGCGTTCTTAGACCAACACTCTTCATATTATACATTAATGATCTCTGTGACCACATTATAAATAATTGTGTTCTCTTTGCTGACAATGTCAAAATATTTAACATCACCAACAATACAACTCCTCTTCAAAAACACCTTGACTTTGTGTCAGAATGGTCAAAAACTTGGCAACTCCAAATCTCAACCAGCAAATGCTCTGTCTTACACATTGGAAAAAAGAATCTAAACACTAAATACAAACTCGATGGACATTACCTTACAGATGACCCTCCACCCCGTTAAAGACCTTGGAGTTTTCATATGCAATGATCTAAGTGCCGAAGCCCATTGCAACTACATCGCAAAAAAGGCTTTAAGAGTTGTAAACCTAATCTTACATAGCTTCTTTTCCAGAAACACTACACTACTAACCAGAGCATATAAAACATTTGCTAGACCAATTCTGGAATACAGCTCACCTGTCTGGAACCTGCACCTCATTTCTGACATAAATACAATTAAGCGTGTCCAGAAATATTTTACAAGAAGAGTTCTCCTCTCCTCTGAATACAACAAAATACCTTATGCCACCAGACTTGAAATCCTGGGTTCAGAAAACTTAGAACTCCGCCGCCTTCGACATGACCTGAGTTTAACTCATAGAATCATCTATTATAATGTCCTTCCTGTTGAGGACTACTTCAGCTTCAATTGCAACAATACACGAGCACACAATAGATTTAAACTTAATGTTAACCGCTCCAATCTTGATTGCAGAAAATACGACTTCAGTAACAGAGTTGTTAATACTTGGAACACACTACCTGACTCTGTGGTCTCTTCCCAAAATCCCCAAAGCTTTAACCAAAAACTATTTACTATTGACCTCACCCCATTCCTAAGAGGTCTGTAAGGGGCGTGCATAAGAGCACAAGCGTGCCTACCATCCCTGTCCTATTGTTTCCCTTCATTATATCCAATTAATATAGTTATTACATACTTATGCTTATATATATGCTTATATATTGTATAGTTATTTCATGATTATGCTTATATATATACTGTTGTGACTAAATAAATAAATAAACAAATAAATAAACAAACATCATCCCAGACAAATAGTTGTCCAATCTTTTCTTGAAAACCTTTAGTTATGGAAAACCCAAAACCACTGGAGGCTGTTCCATGGATTAATCATGCTCACTGTTCAGAAATTCATCCTTATTTTTTCAGGTTGGCTCTCTCTCTGATAAGCTTCTCTCTGCCTCTGATGAGGTTCTACCCATTGCTTCTTATCCTACTCTTGCCCCCTTAGTTAAAATACTTACTTCCCCAACCCAACATCTGAAGACTGGATCTGCTGTTGATGTGTTGTTATTAAAGACTATCTCTTTAAATACACAGTCAAACAAAAAAATCATTCATACCACCACCACTCTCTATAGTCACAAACCTTTTGAGGGCAGATCGTTTCTTTCAAGGTGTGAATGTAAGGCAGGGGCAAATTTACCTTCAAAGTCAAATTGACCAAGGGTTGCATTTGTTTCCTTCTTTGTTACTCAGAAGTAAAACCTTGCTACTAAATGTATTTCCCTTTGCTCTTAGCAACAAGCAACTCAGCAACAGTCATAAAAGAGAATGTCTCTGGAATTGGTTGAAACCGTATTTCTTATAATTATTATTATTTGTTATTATTTCAGAATAACTACACATCTAGCCTAGAATTTAAATAGGATAACATTTCTTGTAAGTATTCATTCATGTTGCTAAAATCTTGCCGCTGCCTAGTTCTATGTTTCAAAACATCTGTGTTTTCTTTATAGGTCTTCCGTTTTATATTTTTAATTGGGATAGGACATTGTTATTTTGTTACACACAGAGAAGAAGGCTGGTAAAAGCAAATAAATAAACCAGATGCCTAGCTCAGCCTATAATTGAATCATTATAATTGTATATGAAATCTTCTCATTTCAGAAACTATATGAAGATGCACCTATTTAAGTAATATCACAGATCACATATTTGGATGGTTCAATGAAAGGGGGGGGCTTCTTGTTTGATTACAATTAAGTAAGCTAAATTATGGAGTCACACACTAAAAACAATAATAGATTATTCAGACTAATTATTTCTGGTTTAGATTCAAGCTTGTGATTCTAAGAATATAGAAAGACATAATCTTAATTAGTGAAGTGCCATAAATGACCTGGGCCAGCTGAAAGCACTGCCATCCTCATAGAAGCTGTAGCCAATAGATAACATTTATTCATGACCACTTATACCAATGGCTAAGGAATAGCTCTGATTGTGGATAGTTATTTTTGGTTGTGTAAACACACAGGCAAAACATCATG
This sequence comes from Ahaetulla prasina, assembly GCF_028640845.1. Classification (NCBI taxonomy): domain Eukaryota; kingdom Metazoa; phylum Chordata; class Lepidosauria; order Squamata; family Colubridae; genus Ahaetulla; species Ahaetulla prasina. The sequence continues at coordinate 90,213,246 of NC_080543.1, read as the reverse complement.
TAATCATCTCCTTTGAGAGTAGAAATAACTTTGATAAGTTAAAAATGGAATTAGCTGGGAACATAGTTAATAATGTATAAGAACAATCTCTGTGCAATTATATGTTTCAGATTATATAACTCATCATCCATTATTCTTGTAGTTGCAATATCGCTTTGCTTATCATTTATGAATTTATTTAATTATTTTATTTATTTATAATTTATTTATTTATTTATATAAAATAAATAAAATAAAATAAATAAATTCTTGTAGTTGCCAATATCGCTTTGCTTATCATTTATGAATTGACATGATTGTGTTTTTATTAGCCAAAAATGTAGAATAATCCAGAATGTATTTATATTTCAAAATACACACTTTACAAGATATTGTTGGGGATTTTTTGGGAGGGAGGAATGAACTTAAAAAATGCATATAATAGGTTTATTACTGGAAATTGTGGGGAAAATTCTATAAGAATTAAGTAAAATGTGTACAGCAAGAAAATTGAACAAATGTGACAGATATTCTCCTAAATTTATAAACAGTGGGATTAAAGATGAAAAATATTATAAAAGCAATATTAGAAGAATCATTCATTCCTGACTTAGTAACAGCTTGACTAAAGAAGTTTTTCCTGATAGACAAAAAAATGGGGGGAAAAAGCTTTATAGCTAAATGCATGTATGTCTGACAAGTATCAAGAGTATAGTATAAGCATTTGTAAAAAAGGCAAAAAAGAAATGGTTTATTTATTACTTATTGTGTTACTATCTTAATTGTTCTATAAGTTAAAAAAACATTTTATGTTAAGATTCAGACCTCAATGAAAAGATTGGCGTTATAATTCAGTCAAAGTTAAATTGCTGGTTTTTGGCATGAGATCAAGTTAACTAAAGGAACCTGCCAGAACCACAATGCGACTCTGGAAGTTGTGTTCCTAAAGATCCTGTCCCTAGCATCATACAGTATGCATGCAATATATATATATATATATATATATATATGTATATGTATATGTATATGTATATGTATATGTATATGTATATGTATATGTATATGTATGTGTATGTGTATGTGTATATGTGTGACCAAGGACCAGAAGCCAGACTGCAGCTGCAACATTAGCCATTTCAAACCCCTCCAATCCATACATGCAGCAGACTGACACCCATTATGAAGATGTAGCACGACCACATAGCCAAACAACAGCTATGCAGCTCACCAGCTCAAGTCCCTCTGCAACACAGACTAAACTGAGCACAACCAAGCCCCCACCCAAACAGGACACACCCCCAGCCAATCAGAGCACAAAAAAACCCCCAGCCAATCAGAGCACAGCCAAACTCCCACCCAATCAGTTCAAACCCCCACTAGCAGTTAAAAGGAAGAAACAGCTGCGATCATACATTGCTCCCAGAAGCACGAAGCTGAAGCCTGAAGATGACGAATGAGACTTCGTCGAAACGTCGCCAAGACACTTCCAATTTTACACGGGAGAAAACCCGAAAAACCAAAGACCTACATACAAAGACCATATGAGAAAATAACAGGAATGATTTTAGAAAAGTTAAGTAATGTGGCTTTGCTTAGCAGGAGGAGAAGCATAAAGAAGAATATGAACAAATATTCTCCTAAATTTATAAATAGTAGGATTGAGTGTAGTTACCAAGATGAAAAATATTATAAAATCAATATTGGAAGAATCATTCATTCCTGCCTGTAATAACAGCTTGACTGAAGAAATCAATACAATTCATCCATACAAATAACAATGTCATCTTAGCAAATGGTAGGTCTGATCACCCGACATCCAAAGCCAATTAAACATCCAAGGTGGGGAATATCTTTAATAGCTTTATCCTGCAGATTAAAGGCATTTGGGATTAAGTTTCCAAATAAAGTACTCTGGCCATGCCCTTAGACATCAACTTTTAAAACAGTTACTATCAGAAAATCATGACATTGGTAAATGCAATTTCCTTAGTAAACATAATCAAAGCACAACCAAAAAGTAGCTACTTAGTTAGGAAGTGGGCACAAAATAAGATTAGATAAGATAACCTTTATTGTCATTTTTTCTATGAATACACTGGCACACATTAAAATGAAATTCTGATGACACTCCCAAAAGAAAATAAGCCAAAATGTTGAAAATCCACCCAAGTTAACAGCACTATCCAGGATAGAATGCTTTAACCAAGTTTCTGTTGCAATGATTACACAGCAGTTTCTCACCTGCCGGTTTGTTATTAACTCTAACTACATGTAAACCATTTTAGGCTCTAAGGAGCACATTAGCAAACCAATTAGACAGTAGTGACACTCTCTACGGATTAGAGTTTTTAGCCCTCCACATTTCTCTCATTTCCTCTTTTAATCACATGCCTCCACCTGTAGGCATTGTTGTTACTTGGGAAATATGACCCATCATTATTTTATCTATTCTTGTTGCAGGTATCTCCAGGTCCTGGTTCTCCCCTATCTTGCCCTTTGGGGAGATTTCACTGCCTCTCTCTGCTTGCCTCCTGCTGTTAAGGCAAGCTATTTAAAAAAAAAAAAAAGAGGCCAAGCAAAGGTCTGCAATCCAGCAGTCCATCCGTTTCCTAAGAAAAGAGTTCCAGTAATTAATGAAATTTAGTCAGGGGCCACATGCAGTGTTCCTCTTTTATTTAATTCTAAAACCACCATTCATCAAAATTTCCCTTCTGATGATTTTAAAACAAACATTAACAAACGCAATGTGTCAGTCTGCTCATGACTGCAGCAATTTATTGCCTGTAATTTCAATTGCTGTTCACTGTAATCTTAGAGAAATGCCTGACTACAGCCCTTAACAGAATTATGAATGTTTGAAAAGATGGACAGCTATAAAATATTACTGCAGGTTTCATTTATATAAAAAAGTGAAATATATAACCCACGATGCACTCTACGCTCCCTAGCAAATACCCTTGTCTGTATAACTCTATGGTTTCACCCTTGTCTGTATAGCTCTATGGTTTTGAAAGTCCTATCTATAGTTCAAACACTCCTTTCCCTTTTCTTTGAGCACACAATCCAGCTCCTCCCACCTGCTTTGATCAACTACTCACAAATAAAAATTGACTGAGCATTTTGCACAGTTAATTTGCACAACTGAAGTAAAGATTAGATTAGATTAGATTAGATTAGATTAGATTAGATTAGATTAGATTAGATTAGATTAGATTAGATTAGATTTTTATTTAGGACTCAGGGCGGTTCACAGCCAGAATAAAACAATAAGATGTGCACAATAAAACAATAATTTAAAAACTTATTGAATATAAGGCCAAAATTAAAATCCATTTAAAACCATAAAAACCCCTTAAAATTTACATCCAAATATTAAAAGCTACTAAAAATTTCTATGCCAGTCCTGGCATAGATATGTCTTCAACTCACGGCGGAAGGTCTGAAGGTCAGGCAATCGACGGAGTCAACGAAGATTGGTGTTGTGGCCTGTCAGCTGCCGTCCCCTCCAGCAGCCAAATCAAAGGAGGAGGAGGAGGCATGGGAGTCAGGATCAGCATCAGGGCAACCTGGGACCTCTGAGGGGGAAGAAGGAATAGAGCTGGCAGAGAGAGAGAGAGAGAGAGGCGGAGCCTGGACCATCTGTCAGCCCTCAGATGGAGAGTCAACAGCCTCCAAATCTGGAAGTGGTTGATGAAGAAGAGGAGGAACAGCTAGGTCCAGTGCCTGATGTGCGGCACCACAGAAGGCAGAGAAGGAGAGAGCATTGGAAAGCCATGGGCCGATCCTGGGGAAGGAAGAGCCACCACTACTTACGAGGCCCCACTCTAGCTCTGGGGATAAAATGCAGGGGACAGAGATGAATAGGTGTGGCAGACAACTATTCATCTTCTGGCCAGCCGGACTTGTTAGCCTGTGAGAGAAACTTTTTGCTGGGGCTGCCGGCATTCCTAATAAAAGAATCTTTTGAGTTCACATCAGAGGGTTTGTCGTGTTTGGGGAACTGGGTCAGAACAATGGGATTTATTTCATTATGGCATAACATACACATGGCATACATTCTTTCTGTAACTTCCCTAAACACTAGGTAGTAGAAGCAACTGATTTTTTTCATTGAATGATGTGTTGTCCCAAATTTGGATCTGAGCTTGGCACCAAAGCCAATGAAGATCACCAGACACAAGATGAGGGTTGATTTCCTTTTATTGAAGAGCTTTAGCAAAAGGGGTCTCAGCCAGCAAAATGCCAGGACCCAGAACAAAGGATTCTACAAGTTTTTACACAAAGGTGCTTTTTCAAGAAGCGACTGGACTTTCTGGTTTTTGTTTGAAGACATTTCAAGAAGCAAAACAGCTTCAAGGAAAAACCAGGAAGTCCAGTTGCCTCTTGAAAAGCACTTTTGGGACAACCATGACCTGGATGACTGAAAATCTTCCTAGACAAGTTTTACACGTTTTCTAAAGTGGGATATAGATGCCTAACAAGTATCCTCTTGACTCCATGCCATTTAGTTCCTAAATCTCAACTAATGGATACTTCAGGAATTATCTAACAAACACACTATTGGCTCTACACCTTCTCTATTTCCTATCTTAGCCGTATGTCTGATCTGGTATGCATGGTGTGACTGGCAATTGGCTCTTAACCTTTGACCATTCAGGCAAGCTTTGCAAGTACACACTTTCTGCTTTCCTTTGATCTCTGTTTGGCAGGTTTTGCATATCTTGCCCTTCTTCCTTTGTTTGTTTTTATGCCAGAACAATGAAGAGCTGACTTATCATATGAGCACAAAATTTCTGCAGTCCACAAAGCTTTATTGAAAAAGAACAGCTTTCCTCTCTGTCTCTGTCTCTGTTTCTGTCTCTCTGTCTCTGTTTCTCTCTCTCTCTCTCTCTCTCACACACACACACACACAGTGACTTTGCAGTTCAGAGTTGCCCAAATGTTTAGCCCAAGAGCTTGGGGTCTTCCATTCAAGCAGACCATTTGTTTCAGCTCTGTTATAGTTTTGCTAGTTTCTAAATTTGATTTATGCATTGTCAATTTGACTTCATCTTTGTAACCACATCCCTATTCTTCTGATATCTGTTTCCTAACACCCATAGTTTGTTTTTCTATTCTAGGAAGTTTGGTATGCCAACTATCTAATAAGATTTGAACATGCCTCTCTGACTTCTTTCATAGATGCTGGTTCTGACACTTTTGTGGCTTTCTATTAAATTTTGTCACACTTCTGACCTTGGTATTTTCTGCACTCCAGGACATCATGGGTAAAAATGTCAGACAATGTTGTTTAGTTCACATTTTTACCAATAAACTTCTACGTATATTGTAACAAAGTTTACTATCCATATATTCAAGATACTTGCATACACTACTGTAGGTGTACATTAGGAATTGCTTAGTACGAAAATAAATATGCATTGATTGCAATCCTTTTTTAATGGCAAAACAATATGGAAAGTTGTAAAAATCACAACTGAAATGCAAGCAAAACTGAAATAGATTTAACATAGATTAGGTCTGTAGCTAATGTCTGGTCCTATAGTAAAAGCAGTTGAGTTGACTCTTCTAATTTTCTTTTTCCCCCCAGGAATACTCTATGATTTGTATAGCTTTCTATCAAGAGGGAATATTATTGCTGTTTATCCATTCTGAGCAATTCATAAAGGAGGAGATATTCTATAGAATTATCACAACTGTTTCAATCTTTTACAGGTTTTTTTTAAAAAAAGATGATCTGATCCTTTGATAGTTTCATTGCACTCAGGAAAAAAAATTACAAAGCATACTGGATTGTAGATTTTTCTTTCAATATGGAAATGACCGAATTCTTTTTTTCTCTTTTCAGGAAATGCTGGGTGAAATTGCTTTCTGAATGTGCATGCCTGAACAACAGAAGAATGCTTGAAAAATAGTCAGCCAATACAAATCAGAAAAAGCTAAAGCTATCATCTCAAAGTTTCTTCTCATCTTTTTAATAGGAAATATTGAAATTGAGAGTATCAAGGAGTGGGCATTCTAAGCATGGAAAGGCTAAATTCCATTCCTGAGCAAAAGAAAATTATTTCGGTTTAATATTGAATTAAAAACCCTGAGATGACAAAATGAAGGGGGGGCAGAAGGGCAGACAGAAGGTGATTTGAAAATGTATATGTATTCCTCACTAAATATATAATGTGACCTATCTTTCCCTGAACTGTTCTGGTGGGAAAAATAATCTATTCCTGCCAGATGGAGATGGGCAATGAGTCCATGAGCCTATGTGCATCTCCACTCTTCCTTTTTGATATTCTCTGTCCTTCCCCAGCCCTCTTCCAGTTAGATTGCCAACAATTTATTGTCTGAAAACAGTCATATTTTCTAAAATAGACCTCACAAGCTTAGAAACATACTAAGCAATTCCAAATTTGATTTCCCAAGATGTATAAATGGAAAATCCCAGCCTCTGCCCTTTCTGCTCCACTGATCTGCTTAGAGTACTGCCCTCAAAATGTATCCTTTTACTAGATGACATTTTCCTTCTATGTTCTTCTTTTCATTGTTACACTTGTTTAAAAATGAAGAAACAAGTTCTCAAAATTATAATATTATTTTTTAAAAATTTAGTCTCCTTTGAGCCAATTCATGGAATGTCCATATAGTTTTCATGGCAGAGTTATGGAAATAATTAGTGATTGATTGATTGATTGATTGATTGATCAGCCTTGTTTACAACCTTCAGATCTCTTACTGGTTTCTGATCCTAGTATTAACCAATAAGGCTTTACAGAATTTCAGATTCAAACAGGGCCTCTGGTGGCTCGGACTGCTAAGACAGTCTGTTATTAACAGCAGCTGCTTGCAATTACTGCAGGTTCAAGTCCCACCAGGCCCAAGGTTGACTCAGCCTTCCATCCTTTATAAGGTAGGTAAAACCCAGATTGTTGGGGGCAATAAGTTGACTTTGTATATAATATACAAATGGATGAAAACTATTGCTTGACATAGTGTAAGCTGCCCTGAGTCTTCGGAGAAGGGCGGGATATAAATGCAAATTATATATATATAAATTCTTCCTTCTTTTAAAAAAAGTGTAGCTACTCTCAGGAGTTGCTGATTAGTAATCACCCCGTCATACATACCATGGCTCGATCTGCTTAGCTTCTAAGATCAACTAAATTTGAGTAGATGAGTCTGTAGCTGGATTTTGGAGTATTAGTGAAGCACTGTATTTTTTTCAACCTACAAATCATACTTTAAGATCAACAAAGAAAATGTACTTGTACAGTACATTCATCTTTAAAAGTACTGTAGATGCAAAGAACTATATTTTAGTCTTGCTAATACTTAGTAGATACAGTTTTTTTCTTTAAATAATCTCACATGTATTAAAAACTTCCATGCTGAACAGTCATAAAGGCGTAGGAAGAAAAGAAAGGAAGAAGAAGGAATAAAGTAGCATGTATCTGCAGTATCTAATTATGATTGCATCATTGCATTACGGATTACCACCAGTTAATCCATGTTATCAAATAATATTTTAATGATCATTTGTCAGGTGACACTAGTACACAGGTGTCAAGCTCGATCGTGTCACGTGATGTATTGCAACATATCGTGATATTTTTTGCCTTTTTGGAGCTGGGGTGGGTGGGGCCCAGGGGTGGGTTCTACTTACCTTTACTACCAGTGCGCAAAGGGAACTGCATGCGCAGATCGTCCATAGTGACATCCGAGTGGGTGGGCAGAGCCTCCCGCTGGTTTATTACCAGTTCTCAAGAACCGGACTGAACCGGGGGGCAATCTACCACTGGTGGGGCCTGCACATGATCCATCCAGCCTATGGGATGCCAGTTTGACACACCTGCATTAGTAGTTACAGAATAATCAAAAACATTATATGGATACACTTACACAATCAGCTGAAATTACAGTGCTATTCAATGTCTATGGAAGATTCTATATAAGGAATTTGCAGTACTTTATACTTTGGAAAAACAAACTGAGAGACTATGTGTCCCAGTAGGAAATCTGTAGTATTCAGATGTGGCTGAAATATCACATCCAGAATCTAAATTTCTCCACTACAAACTATTACCTAGATTGGCTGGAGTTGCTACAAGCCTTAATTCAGCCACATAGACCAAGCCAATAGTTTTATAATGCTAATCAAACTAGTTATCAAGGTACGAGTAGATACAGGACACCAAATATCTCAAATAAACCTAAAGCAGACCTGATATCTGTCAAAACTTTTTTCTACTTTAATAAGACTCCACAAAAGAAATAACAAAACTGAAAAGGACTTTTCCATGCTTTCCACTTGAAAAACAGAAAAACAACAGTGAGAGATAATTAAGATAACAGCAAAAGTTTTATTCAGAACCCATGTAATTAAGAGGAAACAGCAGCATTTGAGTACATGGCAAATATGATAAGCTAAACTCAGTTAACATGACAAAAAGGTTTGTGAAGGAAGACTATACTTACTTGGATGTGGACATTTTCATTAGCCATATATTAGGCAAAATGTATAGGGAAATGGGATTTCTATGTATTTTTCCCAATGGCTAGCATATATACAAATGGAAATGTATGGTACACAGGTAACATAACCAGACTCTATGAATCTTTTTGTCACATTGATTTCTCTCACTGATTTCATCTAATCCTAAGTAGAGTTTCATCCCAGTGAAATTTCCCCAAGCTTTTGGCCCAAGATTTCAATCCTAATGTGATTTCCCCTTCCATTTTTCCTAAGGAATAATATATATCCAAATGAAAAATGAATGGGTCTCATTGAATAAAAACAGCTTCTCCTATTCTTTCTATCAAATTCATTTTTTTCACTGATTTCACGGAGTCCTAATGCTAACCCTAGGAAGATTTCCATCTCAATGGGATTTTCTAATACATATTTGCCTAATGAGAATTATAAGACCAAATCAAAATGTGAGCAAATGTGACAATATCAAAATCAACATTCTGTCATGTTGATTTTACTCAGTGATTTCATGAGGCCCTAACACTAACCCTAAGTAGATGTCTATCTCAATGACATTTCCCCATGCATTTTGCCTTAGGACTAAGATATGGCCACATGGAAATGTAACAGTTACACTAATTATTTCATGATATACAATATATTCTTGGAAAACAATCCAGTTGGTAAAATTTTGTTAGTGTGACATTGCAGAAAGTCTGATTGTATCATGAAAGTTGGAATTAGTTTTGACTGTTACAGCAGTGGCCCCCAAAGTTTTGGGCATCAGGACTGGTTCTGTGGAGAGAGGTTTTTCCGTGGACCAGAGGCGCTGTGGTTTCGCATGCTGCCTACATCCCATGGATGGGGCTTCGCTTGTTTACACGGCCCAGTTTCTTTTTGCATGCTGCAGCCTTTGCTGGTCCACAGACGGGGTAGAGGAGATCCCTGTGTTACAGTATATGCAAGGAATTTAAAATTGCAAAAGCCTTCATTGCCTTAATAAGAAATTATAATTCTTAAGCATGTTATATGAAATTCTTTGTAATGGTTCTCTGTAAAACTAGATAGTTTGACCCAAGTGTTGATTTATGAGATTAGGCTGTCCCAAAAGATTAAATGTTTCGTGCTGCCTGAGTACACATAACCATATATAGCATTGTGATTAAGTTGAGTTTGCTGAAAGAAGTATTTTAAGTTGCATATTGAAGCTGCAGATAATGTGACAGTTCCTAAACTGTGGAAGAAACCATTCAATGGGGCTTGGGATATATTCATATATTTTTGAAGACTATGTGCTACCACATAACTGTGGTTACAAGAGAAAGCTATTTTTGAAACTTACAGGAGATTTTCTTTTTAATTCAGCACAACAGTGTTTTGTTTTAAAATTCTGAAATTACAGAAGAAATCTATACACGTACTACTGAATAATGCCTGTAATAATATGCTGTTGTATTAGCAAATGTAATGGCTTGTGCATGTGTTGGCCTTAGAAAAGCCAATTATAAGTCACTTTCTGACTAATATGAGTGTGCTTATTTTTATTTTGGCCTCTTTATGATACAATACATACTAATCTCTCTAGTGTCACTTGTTTGATCAAGATAAAACTAGTCCTTGTTCCTTGTTTTAATGATCTATAAAATGTTTCCACAGTGTAGTGTTTGAAAACACGGAGGTCTATAACTGTTAAAGAACATCAACCACATGAAAAATGCCTACATGTTTTTGTTGTAAGAGTGCACATAATAAACATGTGCTGTGATTCCTGATTCCTTCTCATCATTTGAGTTACGAAGATATTATCAAAATATATTTCTGGGCATGAAAATGCCTGTGTGGCTCCTGCTAGATACTACTCAAATATGCCATGTAGAATGCATTCCAGTAGTTTATATGGGAGATGATCAGTGTGTGAGTAACTGTCAGTATATTTGATTACATCAGTCTAATAAAGTTGCTTATATTGTTTATTTCTATATTTGTGTGTATTAAGTTTATCACCATTAAACAAAGATATGTGGCACTGACATCTTTTTTTATAAATCCATGGTTACTGGATTTCACAGGATCATTGATGAAAGGAATTGAGAATGGAATGCTATGTACAAAATCTTGAGTTCCTGGAATAACACACACACACACACACACACAGAGAGCCTTGGATAAAACATTAAAATAGGACTAATTGATTATACACACACACACACACACACACACACATACATATATGCAGCTTTTGGTATGTTCGGGTCTTTTCCCATGTAAGATTGGAAGTATTTAGGCAATGTTTCGATGATATTTGTATTTTTTTGTCTGTTATAGATGAAGACTTCATCTATAATGGACAAAAATACAAACAAACAGAAGGAGCCCCCATGGGATCACCCCTCTCACCTGTCATTGCAAACCTCTACATAGAACACTTTGAAACTCAAGCTCTAGAAAAATCTGACCACAAACCCAAACTCTGGCTCAGATTGCTTAACACAGTGTAAGCCGCCCTGAGTCTTCATTTAAATGCAAAATTTAAAAAAAAATTAAAAAAAGATACGTAGATGACACCTTCATAATCTGGCCACATGGGAAAGAAAAACTGGGCAACTTCCTCATACACCTCAACAGCCTACACCCCAAAATACAATGCACCATGGAAACAGAAGCTAACAACCAACTTCCCTTCCTGGATGTCGTAGTCTACAGGAAATCCAATGGCTCCCTAGGACACACCATCTACCAGAAGAAAACACACACAAACCGCTATCTGCATGCACTCTCACACCACCACCCAGCACAGATCAACTCCGTAGCCAAGACACTCATCTCCAGAACAAAACGCTTAGCTGACGAACAACACCTAAAAACCAAACTACACACTCTCATTAACATCCAATGGATTCCAAAAAAATAAGATGGTAACCAACACCTTGAATTGCACCCGGAAGACCACCGGCAACCAGTGCAGCCTGCGCAGGAGGGGTGTTACGTGGGAACCTTGAGTTGCTCCCTCTACTATCCGTACAGCCGCATTCTGGACCAGTTGGAGCCTCCGAGTGCTCTTCAAGGGAAGCCCCATGTAGAGAGCGTTGCAGTAGTCTAGGTGAGAAGTGACGAGGGCATGAGTGACCGTGCATAAGGAATCCCAGTCTAGGAAGGGACGCAACTGGCGAATCAGGCGAACCTGATAAAAAGCTCCCCTGGCAACGGCCGTTATATCTTCTAAAGACAGCTGTACATCCAGGAGGACGCCTAAGTTGCGAACCCTCTCCATAGGGGCCAATGACTCGCCCCCAACAATCAGTGATGGTATCAGCTGGCTGTACCTGGATGCCGGCATCCACAGCCACTCAGTCTTGGAAGGGTTGAGTCGAAGCCTGTTCTTCCCCATCCAGACCGTACGGCCTTCAGACACCGAGACATCACTTCAATGGCTTCGTTGGGGTGGTTAGGGGTGGAAATGTACAACTGTGTGTCATCTGCGTACAGATGACATCGCACCCCAAAACCATGGATGATCTCTGCTAGCGGCTTCATGTAGATGTTGAACAGGAGAGGCGAGAGAATCGACCCCTGTGGCACCCCACACATGAGGTGCCTCGCAGTTGAACTCTGCCCCCCAGTCAACAATGTCTGCGACTGGTCAGAGAAGTAGGAGGAGAACCACCGAAAGACGGTGTCCCCCACTCCCAACCCCTCCAGCCGTCGCAGCAAGATATCATGGTCGATGGTATCAAAAGCTGCTGAAAGATCTAATAGGACCAGGACAGAGGAACAACCCCTGTCCAGAGCCCTCCAGAGATCATCAACCAACGCGACCAATGCCGTCTCCGTGCTGTACCCAGGCCGGAAGCCAGACTGGAACGGGTCCAGATAGACAGTTTCATCCAGGTACTGGGGGAGCTGTTGAGTCACCACACTCTCAACAACCTTCGCCACAAAACGAAGGTTGGAGACAGGATGATAATTTTCTAAAGCAGCTGGATCCAGGGAGGGCTTCTTGAGGAGGGTCCTCACCACTGCCTCTTTTAAGGCAGCAGGGAAGACACCCTCCCTCAAAGAGGCGTTGACGATTCCATGGAGCCAGCCTCACGTAACCTCCCGGGTGGCCAGTACCAGCCAGGAGGGACACGGGTCCAGTAAATATGTGGTCGCTTTCTGCCTCCCCAATATCCTGTCCATGTCCTCGGGAACCACAGGGTCAAACTTTTCCCAAATAACATCACCAAGATCTACCTCTGTCATCCCACCCACATCTGCCCAATCCGCGTCCAGACCTTCCTGGATCTGAGCGATTTTATCGTGCAGATATTGTCCAAAGTCCTCAGCACGCCCTTGTAAGGGGTCCTCCCATGCTCTCTGCAAAAGGAGGGAGCGGGTCACCCTAAACAGGACGGCTGGGCAATTATCTGCCAATGTGATAAGCACGAAAAAATACTTCCGTTTTGCCACTCTTATCGCCACTAGATAGGTCTGAATATGAGACCTTACTAATGTTCGATCAAATTCAGAACGACTGGCCCTCCTTTTGGTATGTTCGGGTCTTTTCCCGTGTAAGATTGAAAGTATTTAGGCAATGTTTCAATGAGATCTCACTCATCATCTTCAGGCTGGAGTTTTTTGGGCTTTGTTCTTATGTGAGCAAAGTGTGGATTTTAACTGCTGTTTCTCTATAAATACTGGTGGGGGGTGTTCTTTGAATTGCTGGCCTAGCTGTTTCAACCTGATTGGTTGGTTGTGTTGCTACATATTGATTGGTTAATGGAGTTTTTGGAACATTATTTTAATGTTTTATCCAAGGCTCTTTAGTTTTACCTGACTAGGCAAATGTTGATCAATCTGTATTTTTTTCATAACTTTTATGAATTATATCCATTGGAAAAGAAGGAGAAATAAATATCATGGGAATTAAAAAGGCCTCGTTAGTAAGCATTTTTCACAGTTCACTAAAGTCCAAGACTTCTGTTCTTCTCTGATTTGCTATAAAATTATTTTACATGTCTTCAATGAGATGTCTCTTCTGTGTAAGAAAAATTATGACAGATCTACAAAAAATATTAAACAGAAAGCAAAAACAAGCAAAAATCATGGTTTGCCAATTATAAATATGGGTTTCCCTAGTGTAACATACGGCTGTGAATGTTGCACCGTAAGAAAAGCTAAACAATGAAAAAAAAAGTGCCTTTGAACTGCAATGAATGCTGAAGAAAATTATTGGACTGTAAGAAAGAGAAATCATTCAGTACTACTTGAGGCAAAAATATATTTTTCTCATACAGCTTAATAATGAAGCCAAAACTTAAAACATTTTTGGATAAAAAAGACTCATTGCTTGGAAACATTAAAACTTGAGAAAGAAGTTGACAGAAGTCAAGTCAACTAAATATTATATCTGAGAGGACTAGTATAAATTTAGAATAACAGAAAAAGAGAGTTGGAAAGGGACTTAGAGGTCTTCTAGTCCAACCCCTTGCTCAAGCAGAACGTTCTATACCAGGGGTGTCAAACTTGTGTCATCACGGCAATGTCACATGATATATCACAACTTTTCCCCCTTTGCTAAATTGGGCATGGGCCAGCGCATGATGCATCGGGCTCGTGGGTCACGAGTTTGAAAGCCTTGGTCTATACCATTTCAAACAAGTGGTTATCCAATCTGTTCTTAAAAACTTCTAGTGATGGAGCACCCACAATTTCTGAAGATAAGCCATTCCACTAATTGTTTTCACTACCAGGAAATTTCTCTTTATTTCTAGGTTGGGTCTCTTCTTGCTTAGTTTCCATCCATTGCTTCTGGTTCTGCCTTTGGACAATAGGTTGATCCCCTCTTGTTTGTGGCAGCCTCTTATATATTGGAATACTGCTATCATGTCACTCCTAGTTCTTCTTTTTTTTAAAATAGACATACCCAATTCCTTAAACGTTCTTCCTATATTTTAGCTTCCAATCCCCAAAGAAACCAAAGATAGAGTTACTGATATACAATCCTGATGAAATAATGTCTATCAAGTCACAAGGAATAAACAATTTTAAAAACAACAACAAATGAATTAGTTCAATAATTTTCTATGTGTGTGTGTGGGTGCACACCTGCGCGTGCACACACACACAATATATCCTCTTAAGGATATAATAGGATCTTTCTTTCAATTGCCTTATGTAACTGGGATTAATCATCACAATAATCTATTCTTTGCCTTATGTACATGTATTTGTGAAATGGTATAAGAAGGAAAAATTCTAAAAATAAGGCTTTATAGATAAGGCTATATCATTAAATCTGAAATGCACTCTTAGATTAGAACAGATCAAAATAATTAAGCATGGAGTTATTATTTCTTTGAATGAATTTTATACTGATAACATACAGTAAGAAGTAAGAAATATTACTATATATTACATTCAAGACAAAACTGCTATTTAATGTTGTTAAGTTCTGGAAGTAACGAGGCTGGAGACCAGGGTAGTGACAACAGCTCTTTAATATAGGGTGAACCCAGCAACCGGCTGGGGGAAAAACCTCTCCTTTTATACCGTTCTGCTGGAAGCTTCGACCAATCAGCAACGTGCTGATTTCCCGCTCAAATATTTAAAGGTACAAACGTTAATACATAACACTCCTCCCCTCCCAGAAAACACTTTGTCTCTATTTACATATTTATTTACATGTTATTTTTCGACGTAGTCACGCAAATAACCTGGGCGTCTCCTAGTTCTTTCTGACCTGCGCGGTTCAGTTCTGGGTGGTGTTTGAGCTGGTCGGAGGGCTGTTTTCTCCTCCCAGCTCTTTCTCTGGGCCATCGGGCTCCGGATTATTGGCCGACTCTTTTCTTGGCCATCCGGCCTTGGATTAATTTTGAATTTTCCTGCTGCTTCCTCGGGACCTGATGGCGACGCTGGAACTCTGGGACCTCAGCTAAGTCTTGCGCCTCCCCCGGGTCATTGTCAGCTGTGGATTCAAAGTGATATTGGTCATTAGCTGTCTCTTTTGGTTCGGTTTGGTCAGTTATTCGTTTCCTTAACTGATCTATGTGGCGCCGCCACACTCGGTTGTCTGGTAGCTCTACCACGTACGATTTTGGGCCGGTTATCTTTATTATTTGTCCTGCGAACCAACTCGGGCCGTCCCCATAGTTTCGGGCCCACACCCGGTCGCCTATGCTCATTTCCCTTGTCTTTTCTAGTTCCCCCTTGTAACCCTCGGGTGTGTAATGGGGGTTCAAGCGGTCAAGTGGGCACCGGAGTTTCCGTCCCATTAGCAATTCGGCTGGGCTTTTCCCAGTGGCCGTGCTTGGGGTTCTGTGCTGGACGGCTAGGAAAAAGTCTATTTTTGTTTGCCAGTCACCTGGCTTGAGCCTGGACAATGCCTCCTTAGCGCTCCGGACGGAACGCTCTGCAAGGCCATTCGCCGCAGGGTGGAAAGCCGCAGGGAGGGCATGTCGGATGCCTCCCTCTGCCAGGTATTCTCCAAACTGGGCTGCCGTGAATTGGGGCCCATTGTCGGACACCAGAGTGTCCGGCAACCCGTGAGTTGCGAATAGGTGGCGCAGGGTTGCGATTACTGCTTCGGCCGTAGTGGACTTCATGAGTATGATCTCCAACCATTTGGAAAATGCATCAACAACCACTAGGAACGTTTGGCCGTGAAAGGGGCCAGCAAAATCAATGTGGATTCTTGACCAAGGCCCTTGGGGCTTTTCCCATTCTCTGACTGGGGCTGTTGGGGGTAGAGGTCTGGACTCTTGGCAAGCTTGGCATTTACCTACCCTCTCAGCAATCTCTGCGTCCATGAGTGGCCACCATACATAGCTTCTAGCTAACCCTTCATCCTTCGATGCCTGGGTGACCCTCGTGGAGGAGGTCCAATACCTTTCCCCTTAACTTAACAGGAATTATTACGATCACCCCATAACAGGCACCCCTTGAGCCGAGAGCTCATCTCGTTTTTAACAAATTCTTTGAACCGTTCGCCCGGCGCAGCGGCCACCCTCTCTGTACCCAACCGAGTACAGTCCTTAACACAATGTCGGTATGATGCCGAGCCACTTCCTTTGATGTGACTGGGCCAGAGTCCAACGAGTCAATAAGGAGGATGGGCGTCCCGGAGTGGGGTCTTGATGCGCCCCTGGTAGTGGGCATCGGCTCAAGCGTCTGCATGCCCCACTTCTTTTCCTGGTCGATGCTGCAGCTTGTACGAATAAGCGGCTAAGAATATAGTCCATCGGGTCAAGCGTGGCGAAAGTGCCACAGGCGTTGGCGGTCGCCAGCCAGTATCCTAGTAGCGGTCTGTGGTCAGTCACGATTTCAAAATTCCGCCCAAAGACATACTCGTGGAATTTTTGACCCCTGATACAATGGCTAGTGCTTCTTTGTCTAATTGGCTGTAGTTCCTCTCTGGGAGGACATCGTTCTAGAGTAGAACGCTATGGGGCTTCTGTGCCATTTGGAAGTCTATGGCTGAGTACAGCCCCACCCCATAAGGGAGGCATAAACCAGCACTAGGGGTAATGAGTCGTGATATTGGATGAGCAGGCTATCACTTGAGAGCAGGTTCTTTACTGCTTCAAAAGCCCTATTTTCTGACTTTCCCCAAGACCAAACAGTATTTTTCCTAAGAGCCTATGCAGCGGTTCCATAGCAGTTGCTTTGTTCTTTAAAAGACCGCGTAAAATTAACCAATCCAGGAATGCCTGCAGCTCTGCTTTGTTTTTGGGCGCTGGAGCCTTCTAATTGCCTTAACCTTGCTCTCAGTAGGGTGAATTCCTTTCTTGTCTATCCGGTAGCCCAAGAAATCGTGATTCGACCCGATCTGGCATTTGTTTGTCTTGACTTTTAATCCGGCTGTCCGGAAAATGCTCAAGACCTTTCTTAACCGCTCCCCCAATTCCTCCATGTTTTCCCCTGAAATTAGGACATCATCGAAGTAGGGAACTACCCCTGGGAGTCCCTGCAGTAGTCGTTCCATCAGGTTTTGGAACAGCCCTGGTGCCACACTGACCCCAAATTGCAATCGGGTGCACTTGAAGGCCCCCCTGTGCGTCACAATCGTTTGGGCTTCGGCTGTGCGGGCGTCTACTGGCAGTTGTTGGTAGGCTTGGGCCAAGTCTAACTTTGCAAAGACTTGCCCTTGCCCCAAAGAGTGCAATAAGTGCTGCACCACTGGAACCGGGTAAGCGCTTTTCTGTAAGGCTTTGTTAAGCGTCGCCTTGTAGTCAGCGCAAATTCTAATTGACCCGTCCGGTTTTATGGGGGTGACGATTGGCGTCTCCCACTTTGCGTGATCGACTGGCACCAAAATCCCCTGATTTATGAGCTTGTCCAGCTCCTTATCGATTTTTGGTTTTAGGGCAAAAGGGACTCTCCTCGCCTTAAGCCTAATGGGGGCTACCTGGGGGTCTAAATTGAAGGAAATAGGGGTCCCCTTGTACTTGCCCAGGCAGTCCTTGAAGACATCTTCGAACTCGTTAAAGAGAATGTCTTTCAAATTGCAGTCACTTCTGTAGATGCCAGTCACTCCCATGCCCAGGGCACGAAACCAGTCTAGCCCCAACAGGCTGGGCAGAGTTCCTTCGACGATCGTGATGGGCAGGGTCTTCTTGTGAGGTGCACTGACTCGACTCGGACGGAGGTGGTCCCTCGAACAGGGATGCGATTCCCTGGTAGTCGTGGACTCGTAGTCGTTGAGCTTGCAGGTGGCGCGCGACGGACGGCAGCGACCGCCAAAGTGTCCCAGGACATGATGGTGATCGCTGATCCTGTGTCTACTTCAAGCCGCACCGCACTCCTCTATTTTTGGCCTGGTGAAGATCTTCTTCTCCACTTTGGTCGAGGCGCGCCTATGACCACCGTTGTTTGGTTGGAATCCGCGCCTTTTTGTTTGAGCCAATCGCGGGTCGCCTTGCCGATTCCGCGCTCTGATTGGCCGATTTGAATTTTCGGCGGGAAGGTTGGGCCGCTCGACAAACTTGAGCTAGGTGCCCCTTCTTCCCGCACCGCCGACATGTTGCATCTTTAAATTTGCAGCGTTGGCGCTGGTGTTGACCCCCGCAGCTTCCGCATTCGTCTCGGTCCCCTTTGTCGCGTTTTTCGGTGCGGCAGACCCCTTCCTCGTCTTCACCGTCGGATTCGGTCTGAACCTCCTCCTGGTGCACCGGGGTTGCCTTCGCGCTCGCCTTTTGTGGAACCGGCTTCTGTAGCGTCTCTGCCGCTTGGGATGACATTTCATGTGCTCTGGCTTCGTCCAGAGCGTTGGCCAGCGTTAGGTTGCTCTTTGCTAGCAGCCGTCGCCGTAAACGGATGTCTTTGACCCCTCGGATGAGTTGCTCGAGGAGCACCTCGTCTAGGTCACGGTATCCGCAGTCCTTGGACGCTCTTCTCAGGGCGGCCATGTAGTCACCGATAGACTCGCCCTCCATCTGCCTTCGCTCCCCGAATTCAAACCGCCGCACGTATTTGGACGGCGTTGGTGCGAAGTGGTTCCTTAGCAAAGTCTGTAAAGTTGGCCACGACACCGACTGCAACGGTGTTGGCTCGGCCAGGGCTTCCGCGATGTCAATGACCTCCGGACCGCAGTGGCTTAGGAAATAAGCCCTTTTTCGGTTGTCTGGAACTCCGTGCAGTTCGTTGGCTTCTAGGAAACTTTCGAAACGGGTCATATACGTTCCCCATTTCTCCTTAGCCGGGTCGAACGGTGCGGGTGGAGTGTAACTGGCCATCTCGCCTTTTCTGCCCTGGATTTGCTGGGTTCGGGTCTATTGTGCTTCAGCTCGGTTCTGGTTCTCCTCAGCCTCGAGATCCCACCTTCGTCGCCAATGTTAAGTTCTGGAAGTAACGAGGCTGGAGACCAGGGTAGTGACAACAGCTCTTTAATATAGGGTGAACCCAGCAACCGGCTGGGGGAAAAACCTCTCCTTTTATACCGTTCTGCTGGAGGCTTCGACCAATCAGCAACGTGCTGATTTCCCGCTCAAATATTTAAAGGTACAAACGTTAATACATAACAAATGTTATTTTAATATTTAAACTGCAGAAGGAACAATTGGGACTTTACGTCTTCCTCTTTATCCTCATTTCCCACCCTAATAATTTTTTTTAAGCTGAATAATATGATATATATATTTAGAGAAGACAAGAATTTGTGCGTAGTTGTCTCCCAGCTTTTCAACTATCATTTGGAAAGTTTTTCTATGCCATAAACCTGCATGAGGTGGCTTGTTTTCCTTATGTAAGGCAATTTTCTCAACCAAGATGACAAAGGGATAATGTAATTTGTCTCATGCATCACTTTGTCTAACCTTGAAGCTTCAACCACAGGTTCAAATATGTGGAAAAGTTTGTCCTAACTATTATTTAGGGATACTTCAAAAGTGAGACAAAGTGAAGCAACATGACTACTTAGTTTCACCATCAATGAAAGGTGCCCTTGCTTAGTGAAGCATCTTTTAGGAGGTATTTGGCTAAAAACACAGCTGAGGAACTTTTCAAACACCACCCAGTTATAATTATACGGTTTTTACTGCTCCATCATGCCCTTCATCCTAGGTGTCATGCCTCAACCTAAGCACTAATATTCTGTTCCCTTTATGAATGTAAAAGGCAGACACATGCCTTTTTTCTTGAGAAGGAGAAAGAATAGAAGATTTGACAACATAATTTTAGAGAAGAGGATTTGAAATCAGAATCAATGTGCAAAGTCCCACTTTCCAAATGAACTAAATTTGCTATTGTTTGTAATCCCAGCTTTAACATAAATCATCAACACTTCTATTACTTAGATTCCTCCCTTGAAAAAAAAGCTACCCACTGATTCTTATTTTTTTGCTTTCTTTCACCAGCTATTATATATAAGAGGCAGTTACTGATATGGCTGAAGTTTCTCAAAAGATTTTACCCTTAGGGTATACTCCATGATCTATGTTGTCACAAAGAGGGATTCTTCTATACAGCATAAAAAAAATAGGATCTATAGTGTCATGGACCTTGAACCAGTGATGATTTTGTCCTTTTTCTCCTCACAGAAACTTGAGGTGATAGATTAAACTGTTATATAATTTATAACAGTACTGAGTGCGTCATACTGACCTTCATGGTTGAGCAGGAAGTGAACGAAGCCACCCAGAGTTACCCAGTGGTAAGATGGCTGACCAATTAATTAATTAGTTAATTAAATATTTCATTCAAATAACATGAAGTGCATTGCATACATCATTATTATTTAAATAAAACCTCAGGTTCTAAAAACAAATTCACCACAAACATTTACACCATTGTTTTATAACAATATCTCAATAACACTTCATGCTTTCTCACATGATGTACTTCTGCTATATGTTGGCAGAAAATTAAATATATTTATATATGCTACTTCTGGGAAAGTATACTTAAGAGTTGATAGAACAAAAGTAAAGACATCTAGGTTGCACAGCTGGTGCACAAATAATAGACTGCCAAATGGTGATAAGAAACAAATTGACCATTGGAAACAAAGCTTGATTATAAAAGTTGTATCGAAATTAAACATATGTCACTGTGTATTGAAATTAATCACCTGGCAGGGAAAGGAGAAACTGAACTGAAAGGCTCACTTTAAAACTCATTATGATTATTGGAAATATTTCCATTTTTTAAAATAAGACTTATTTTCTCTATAGTAATGGATATTATTTACATAATATACCCTAAAATTTGAGAAAATGGTATCATTTACCATCAAGGCACCTTTGACACTATATTCTAGAGGGAAATAGAGAAAAACACTACTGTCTCTGTGACATCTGTTGGAATGTCATGTTATCAAAGTGAAAAGCTCCCATTACACACTAAGTCTGCCTTGTACAATTGTGGATGTCTTTTATCAGTGGTACATAAGAGACTAATAATCAGTAACACAGCCTGGTTTTTCTGTATCAGGACAGAATATTTCTGCTTTTCTCATGTGTGTTTATTATTGCTGAAACATGGATTCAGGCTTGGACTCACAAAACGAAGTGGGGATCATTTGTGGATAAAGCATATCGAAAAATATCATTTTTACTCACCACACTTTTGAACAATACCTCTCAAAGTAGCATACTAGTCCAAGGAGCTACACTTTCTTCTTCATATGTTTCTTAAACTTATTTAAAAAATACAACAATCCACTTTCCTACTTCCTTTTCATTTACTTCACTGCATGTCTTCACATAGTACATTTCAGATTTCTACCCACCATAGTTTGATGAGCACACAGGACCCATGGAGATCCTGCAAAGTACTTGTATTATGTTGATGCTTATTACCCATAACATAACATAACATAACATAACATAACATAACATAACATAACATAACATAACATAACATAACATAACATAACATAACATAACATAACATAACATAACATAACATAACATAACATAACATAACATAACAACAGAGTTGGAAGGGACCTTGGAGGCCTTCTAGTCCAACCCCCTGCCCAGGCAGGAAACCCTACACCATCTCAGTCAGATGGTTATCCAACATTTTCTTAAAAATTTCCAGTGTTGGAGCATTCACAACTTCTAAAGGCAAGTCGTTCCACTTATTAATTGTTCTAACTGTCAGGAAATTTCTCCTTAGTTCTAAGTTGCTTCTTTCTTTGATCAGTTTCCACCCATTGCTTCTTGTTCTACCCTCAGGTGCTTTGGAGAACAGCCCGACTCTTCTTTGTGGCAGTCCTGAGATATTGGAACACAGCTATCATGTCTCCCCTAGTCCTTCTTTTTGTTAAACTAGACATACCCAGTTCCTGCAACCGTTCTTCATATGTTTTATCCTCCAGTCCCTAATCATCTTTGTTGCTCTTCTCTGCACTCTTTCTAGAGTCTCAACATCTTTTTACATCGTGGCACCAAAACTGGATGCAATATTCCAAGTGTGGCCTTACCAAGGCATTATAAAGTGGTACTAACACTTCACGTGATCTTGATTCTATCCTCTGTTTATGCAGCCCAGAACTGTGTTGGCTTTTTAACAGCTGCTGCACACTGCTGGCTCATATCTAAATGGTTATCCACTAGGACTCCAAGATCCTCTCACAGGTACTACTATTGAGCAAGGTACCACATATATGGTACTGGTGCATTTTGTTTTTTGGCCTAAATGTAGAACCTTACTTTTTCACTGTTGAATTTCATTTTGTTAGATAGCGCCCAATGTTCAAGTCTGTCAAGATCTTTCTGTAACTTGAGCCTATCTTCTGGAGTGTTGGCTATTCCTGCCAGCTTGGTGTCATCTGCAAATTTGATGAGTTCCCATCTATCCCCTCGTCCAAGTCATTGATGAAGATGTTGAAGAGTACTGGGCCTAAAACAGAGCCTTGGGGTACTCACTGCATACTTCCTCCATGTGGATGTAGTTCCGTTGAGGACTACACGTTGAGTGCGGTTGGTCAGCCAGTTACGAATCCATCTGGTGGTGGTGCTGTCTAACCCACATTTTCTACTTTATCTAGTAGTAGGTTATGGTCTACTTTATCAAATGCTTTACTGAAGTCCAAGTAAATTATATCGACAGCATTCCTCTGGTCTACTAATTTTGTCACTTTGTCAAAGAATGCGATAAGATTAGTCTGGCATGATCTGTTTTTGACAAACCCATGTTGGCTTTTGGTTATTACTTTGTTTGCTTCTAGGTGTTCGGTGATTCGTTGCTTGATTATCTTTTCCAGAATCTTCCCCGGTATTGAGGTCAGACTGATAGGTCTGTAGTTTCCTGGATCGGTTTTTCCTTTTGAAGATGGGAACTACATCAGCTCTTTTCCAGTCCTCTGGCAGCTCCCCTGTGCTCCAGGATCTTTGAAAGATATAATTCAGTGGTTCTGAGATCACGTCTGCCAGTTCCTTCAGAACTTTGGGGTGTAATCCATCCGGTCCTGGTGATTTGAACTCGTCTAGGGTAGACAGGTGTTCACTTACCATTTTCTTCCCTATTTTAACTTGTGTTTCTAATCTGTTTTTTGTAGTGCTGGTTTTGATAGGTTGGATTGTTTTTTCCTTTTGTGTAAAGACAGATGCAAAAAATGAGTTAAGTAGATCTGCTTTCTTCCTGTTGCTTGTCATCTTCTTTCCACTTTCTCCCAGCAATGGGCCAATTGTTTCCTTGACTTTTTTCTTGTTTTTAACATGTTGGAAGAAGCTTTTTTTGTTATTTTTTACTTTTTTTGCTAGCCTTTGTTCATTGTGAGCCTTAGCTTTCCTCACTTCATCTTTACAGGCTCGGCCTATTTGCTGATATTCTGCCTTAATTATTTGCCCCTCTTTCCACTTTTTATATTTGTCCTTTTTGTCTTTCAGTTTGTCAGATAGTTCTTTATGCATCCATGCTGGTTTCTTTTGAGATCTATTATTTTTCTTCTTCATTGGTATTGTGTTAGACTGTGCTTTTATAATCTCACTTTTCAAAATTTCCCAAGCTTCTTGAGTCGTTTTCCCCCTGAGGATTCTCATCCATGGAATCCTTCTCAAGCTCTCTCTAAGTTTATTGAAATTAGCTCTCTTAAAGTCCAAGACTCTAGTTTGACTTTGTTCTACTACTTGTATTTGCTTAATGTTGAATTCCAATATTGCGTGGTCACTTGCCCCCAAGGTTCCTGTAGCTTCAACACCTTCTATCATTTCATCTCTGTTAGTGAGAATTAAGTCCAATATGGCTGATCCCCTTGTCGCCTTCTCTATTTTTTGGGAAACAAAGTTGTCTGCTAGGTTTGTTAGGAACCTGTTGGATCTTCCACTTGGTGCAGAGTTTGTTTCCCAGTTGATGTCAGGGTCTGCTTTCTGGGTGTATGTGTGGTGGTGACATCCTGTGTGTCACCAGAAGCCAGACTGCAGCTGCAACATAAGCCATTTCAAACCCCTCCAATCCATACATGCAGCAGACTGACACCCACTATGAAGATGTAGCACGACCACGACCATGAAGCCAAACAGCAGCAGTGCAGCTCACCAGCTCAAATCCCCCTGCAACTCAGACTAATCTGAGCACAACCAAGCCCCCACCCAAACAGGACACACCCCCAGGCAATCAGAGCACAAAAAACCCCCATCCAATCAGAGCACAGCCAAACTCCCACCCAATCAGTTCAAACCCCCACTAGCAGTTAAAAAGGAAGAAACAGCTGCAATCACACATTGCTCCCAGAAGCACGAAGCTGAAGCCTGAAGACGATGAATGAGACTTCATCGAAACGTCACCAAGACACTTCTGATTTTACGCGGGAGAAAACCCGAATAACCAAAGACCTACACACACACACACACACACACACACACACACACACACACACACACACATATATATGCTTATACCTCCTTATATTTCCTCATATATATGCTTATATATATTGTTGTGACAAATAAATAAATAAATAAAATAAATAAATAAATATCATTTCTATTCAAAAATATTAGTGCAAATTTACAGGTTTGTGGTTATCAATGCTACTGTGATAAGGTAAAAAATACATGTAGTCTTCATTTAGCAACCCCATTGGAACTAGTAAATTTGTCATTATCTTTAATGGTTACTAAGTAAAACCACAACTATGCTTACAATTTTATTTCAGCTTTTTTTTTTTTTTGCTTTACATACTTGTGAAGGTCATAAATACAATGATTTATATGAAAAATTACTTTTTATCATCCACAAAATTGTGAACAGTCACTGTATGAGGCAATCACTAAATGGGACTGCCTGTATTATTATTAAATATGGAACTTTCAGTGTAAATATTTTCATAGAAACCTTTGCAGTGATTGGGTTCAACATTCAGAAGATCATTGTGGGTTTGTTAATCATTTGACTATACAAAACTGAGGGATTTCAGCCATTGACTTATAATAATATTGCATTAGTGGTATGTGAAAGCCTCATTAAACTGAAACTATAGAAAATAGAAGTCAAAGCACTGTCTCCAGGGGACATATCAAAAGTGAAATATCCTACCAAATAGACTTATCCTTTTAAATCTTCATCAGCTTCACACTTAATAGTGTGGCTAACTGGTGTAGATTCTCTTATGGTTAGAGAGCCAGAGAGGTGGTCTTGAAGCAAATATTCAAGAACCATTGTATAAGCAAAAAGGACAAATGCATTCCCTAAGTCCTGGGAACCTGGGAAAGGATTCAGGTTGGCCTTTTCCTGACTTTTGGGATATAAAAAGAAGAAGAGAAGAGAAGGAGGAGGGAGGAAGTAAGAAAGATATAGTGCAAGTTACTTGTCTTTTATTTATGGGAAGTAAGTGCTGAAAGAATTTTAATATTTTCTTTTAGTAAGCCATTCATATAGGGTTTTTTTTGTTTGTAAAGGAAGAGTAAGCACTGTTCCATTTGAGATAAACCATTCAAAGGAATTAAATAGTAATAAAATAAATTACAAACAAAAACGTCAGATAGCTAAACCAGTTGCTCTAAAAAGTGAAAGGGGAAAATTCCCACGTTTAGTCATTCTGATAATCCCTCAAATAGTGTCAAGCCAACAAACAAGCATGATGAGATTACTTAACTTCAATAATGCAAATTAAACTAAGGAAAATGTGAGAGATTTATAGCAACAAGATATCTTGGCCCTAACTATTTTTAGCTTGATGTATTAAGGAATCTGAGAAAGGAAGCAAAACTGTTTCTTGGATTATCAGCATCATTTGTGCTTAGTATTTTACTTAAAATAGCTGCCTTTAGTTTTTATTCTTTAGCCTTCAGACCAAGATGAACAGTATGAAATATCTTGTTGATAACACGTAAAATTTAAAACACTCAGAGCTTTGACTAGCTGGTTATGTCCAATGTGTTTGGGTGAGAATTTCCAGAAGGAAACAACTTGGGAAGGTTGGTTTAGGAAGAAAAATCATTTCTCAGCAAGTGATTTCAAAATCTAGTAAGATTCTAAAAGTTATACAATAATATAATATTTGGGGAGGAAACCAAAAATGGTTTAAATCTTTAAATCTTGAAACAATGGTTTCCAACTTCTGGAAATAATTGGTGATCTACAAGTATGCTGCTGATGATTCCTTTTTTTAAGTGAGCATATCACTTCTATTGTCTGTCTGTCATCTATCCATCATCATCATCTCTCTCTCCATCCACCACCACCACCACCACCATCAATTATCTGCATCAGCATCAATTACCAGCATCAGCATCAATTACCAGCATCAGCATCAATTACCAGCATCAGCATCTTCATCAGCATCCGCTCTCTCTCTCTTTATCCACCACCACCACCATCAATCGTCATCAATCATTATCACTATCTATCTATCTGTCTATCTATCTATCTATCTATCTATCTATCTATCTATCTATCTATCATCTATCTATCTATCTATCTATCTATCTATCTATCTATCTATCATCTATCTATATCCATATTTGTCATCTGGTTAAGTCATACTGAAAATATCATGTTGCAACACCTTAAAATTTTGAAAACAAAACTGTGCAGATAGTTCAGTAAATCAGTCTCAAGAAAATATACTCCTATAAAGAAGTTTGACAAAAGAATATTTTATGATTTTTAATGAATAAGTTGTTATCTTGAGTTATCTGTTGATAAACATCTGTTAAAGCAATAGCCTTTTCACTTACAGTATTCTAAATGAATAACTAAGTCTGTACTTTATTGCATGAAATTCATCGTAGGTCTCTATCATAACCATATTAATGCCAATACAATGAAATGTTATAATGAAAATTCCTCTCTTTATTATTTGTGTTGTGACATTGTATGACAGTAAATAAGAATAATCTGCACTGCAACATTGTATTTGCATTTCATCACTTTTCCTTACTTGTCTAAGAGTATTAAGGTCAACTATTAAAGAAATTTACAAAACTTAATCTGCTAGTAATTTAATTGCAGAAATGCTGCTATACTCTAAACTAAAACTGTATGACATTTTGATCTGGTTTTCATCTGTTTCAGTATAAAGATGTTTTTCTTCTTCAAAGAATGAGTGAAAAAGCACTGCATTTAAATGGTCAAAATATTAATTTCAAAGAAAGTTTAATGATGTACTACGAAAATTGGAAATATATCCATAAACTGTGAAGCTAACTGTTCAACCAACAAAGAGTCGTACAAAGAGATTTATACTACAAAATTACCAAAGAAATATGCTAGAGTAAATATTCTAGAGTAAACTAGTGTGGCAATCCAGGAAAAAAAGACAAGACCAGTTTTCCATGGTTATTAACAGCCAGAATTGCTGCTTGGATCAAACAAGCCTTGATTTGCTGCTAATATTAATATTAGCATACACTTCTTTAGTAGCAAATTTTGGGAAAAATCCTGAAATAATAGGACTTATTATTGCAATAAGGTAGATACCCCATTCCACTTCTCTTTTTAAAATAGCTGTCATCATTTATTTGCATTCTCTCCTGAGCTGAAAATGCCCCATTGAAGATTGATTGATTGATTGATTGATTGATTTGTCACAACAGTATATAAAAGTATGAAATAACTATATGATATATAAGCATATATATATAAGCATAAGCATGAAGTAACTATATGAATTGGATACAATCAAAGGGAACATTAGGACAGGAATGGTAGGCACATTGGTGCTCTTATGCACGCCCCTTACAGACCTCTTAGGAATGGGGTAAGGTCAATAGTAGATAGTCTTTGGTTAAAGCTTTGGGGATTTTGGGAAGAGACCACAGAGTCAGGTAGTGCATTCCAGGCATTAACAACTCTGTTACTGAAGTCATATTTTCTGCAATCAAGATTGGAATGGTTCACATTAAGCTTAAATCTATTGTGTGCTCGTGTATTGTTGCAATTGAAGCTGAAGTAGTCTTCAACAGGAAGGACATTGTAACAGATAATTCTATGAATTAAATTTATCTCAGGATAACTTCTGGGCTTTATGCAGAATGTAAGTGTTTGGTGAGTAGGTTTCAGGTTTGTAAGCTACTGAAGAAATAATTTAGTAATGGAAGTTGAACTATACAATGTGTCAGTATTGCCATTTTATATCACTATGAATATAGATTCTACAAATAGCAAGATATATTAGAATACACATTTTAAATGTGAGGTTCCAGTTGGCTTGACAGTGTATTATCAGGAAGAAGATATCGTATTGACACAGTGCTTAAGGCCAAAGATTTTCTTTCTACAGTGCTGAAATTTGAAATAGAAATAATAGAAAAAGAATTCAAGAGACTCAAATGGGTGTGGAAGCTGAGGTGATTCCAGTGATGTTACCATCAGAGGAACAACCACAAGAACAAAGACTGACGAGGGAGCCCTTGCGTAAAGAAAAGGAGCAACAAACTCAAAGTAAAGTTCAGGACTCTGCTACAGAAGCGGTGGAGGAGCACAGCCGAAGATACGGGAGGACGATCTTCAGTTGATTGCCCAAAGGCTTCAGCAGCCCAGTAATGGCAAATAAAATCTTGACTTGGAATGTCAATGGTTTGAACTCAGCTCAGAAGAGAAGAAAAATATTTCATTATTTGAAACAATTTAAAATGATGTTATTTGCTTACAAGAAAGCATATTAAATTATCAGATCAAAAGTACCTAATAAACTCAAAGTTAGGTAAACATTTTGTTGCTTCAGCTTTGGAGAAAAAACATGGTATAGTGGTTTATTTGAGAAAAGATATACCAGCCAAGTTAATAGAGGCAGATATTCATGGAAGATATATTGCTATTGAGCTTACAATAGAAACAAAAAGGACTCTCTTGCTTGGTATATATGCACCCAACCAGCAACAAGAAAAATTTTATAGAATGTTATATGATAAGTTGATCCTATGGGATTATAAATCGTGTATTATATTGGGAGATTGGAATGGAGTAATAGATACACGAAAGGACAAGAGAATTTCTTCCAAGAAGATACCTGCACATGCAAAGCTGCCTAAATCCTTTTTTGATATGATAGAAGATTTTGAGTTAAGAGATGTATGGAGACTGCGGAATTTGGAGGAAAGAGACTATACTTTTTTCTCTGATAGGCATCAATCCTTCTCACGTATTGATTTTATTTTAATTTCTAATGATTTGCTTTTTAGGGTGAAGAAAACTAAGATATTTCCAAGATGTTTGTCTGATCATAGTCCTGTTTGGATGGAATTGCAATATGGAAAAGAGGGTAGAAGAACTTGGAGATTAAATGAAAATTTGTTTAGATATCAGGATAATGTAAATCAATGTAAAAAGCAGATGAAAGAATTTTTTGATTATAATTTGAATAATGAAACATCGATAGAAATGGTTTGGGACTGCAGTAAAGCTTTTATGAGAGGTGTATTAATATATCTTAATAATAGACAGAGAAATAAGCAACAAAGACAGCGTAGGTATTTAGAAGAGGAAATTTATAAGAAACAACAATTATTAATACATAACCCACATGATCAAAAACTTAAAGATGCAATAAAGTTACTACAGAATCAATTTAATATGATAATGGCTGATCAGGTGGCAACAAATATACAATATGCCAAACATAATACTTTTGTAACGCAAATAGACCTGGTAGGTGGTTAGCATACACTTTAAGGAAAAGACAAAACAACGTACTATAGAAAAATAGAATACAAAGGTAAAGAGAGATATCAACAGGATAAAATTAAAAAAGCTTTTTTAGAATATTATACAAACTTATATCTTAAAGATAATATATCGAATAGGGATATTGATAAGTATTTGAAGGAATATAAGGTTAAAAATTTAACTTTAGAACAAACGGATGAATTGAATCGCCTATAACCTCGGAAGAAATTATTTTGGTAATTAAACAATTAAAATGGGAAAACTCCTGGTACGGATGGGCTTACAGTTAGTTATTATAGGAATTTACAGGATGAGATGTTAGGTCCACTTAAGGAATTATTTAATCAGATACAACTAGGAGAATTTCCCCTCATGGAGAACCTCTTTTATTTCATTGATACCAAAGAGGAACAGGATTGTTCTAAACCTGGGAATTATAGGCCAATCTCACTTTTAAATAATGATTATAAGATTTTGTTAAAATAATAGCTAATAGATTAATGTTGATTCTGCAGCGAAGAATTCATAATGATCAATCTGGATTTATAAAAGGGAGACAGATGAGGAATAATGTTAGGCAGATTGTTAATTTACTGGAGTACTTAGAAAAGAAAAATTTTATTCCAGCAGCATTTATTTTTCTCGATGCAGAGAAAGCTTTTGATCGATTGCATTGGGATTTTTTATTTAAATTAATAGAAAAGATGCAATTTGGAGATGGTTTTTTAAGAATAATTAGGGCAATTTATGGAGAGCAAACAGCACAGATTATAATCAATGGTAGCTTAACAGAACCTTTTAAGATTGCGAAAGGAACAAGACAGGGATGTCCTTTATCACCATTATTGTTTATTTTAACTCTAGAACCATTATTGGATAAAATACGAAGTAAAGGAGATAGAGGAATTAGAGTTAGACAGTATGAATATAAGTTAAGAGCTTTTGCAGATGATTTGGTGATTACTTTAACAAACCCTATAAATTCTAGTAAATCTTTGTTGGAAATAATTGATCAATATGGGAATGTCTCAGGGTTTAAGGTAAATCAGAAAAAGACAAAAGTGATAATAAAAAATATGGCCAGACAACAGAAAGAAAAACTAGAGGAAGTAACAGGATTTGAAATTGTAAAGAAGGTTAAGTATTTAGGGGTTTATATTACGTCATCAAATGTGAAATTGTATAAGAATAACTATGAGGTTTTATGGCAAAAAGTTCAGAAGGAGTTGATTGTTTGGAAAAATTGCAATTATCTTTGCTGGGAGAATTGCTGCTATTAAAATGAATGTTTTACCTAGATTTTTATTCCTCTTTCAGATGATACCAATAATTAAGAAAGATAAGAATCTTGAGGAATGGCAGAAGGGAATTAACAAATTTATATGGGAAGGTAAAAAAGCTAGGGTTAAAATGAAAATAATTCAAGATTCTCGGAAAGGGAGGTTTAAAATGCCTAATTTTAAATTATATTATGAAGCAGCTGCTCTCTCTGCAATAAGTGATTGGTTTAATTTAACAGAGGACAGAATTTTGAATATAGAAGGTTATGATTTGTTATATGGATGGCATGCATATTTAATTTATGACAAAAAGTGGATAAGGCCTTTAAAAATCATGTGCTAAGAAATGCCCTTCTGCGTGTTTGGAAAAATACTCTTATAAACTAAATTATAAGGTTCCTATATGGGCATGTCCTAGACATACAGTAGAAAATATAAACATAGAACAGAATCAGGAAATGATTACATATAAAGATCTTTTGTATACTGAAAGAGGTAATTTGCAGTTAAAATCTCTGCAAGTATTAAGAG
Source organism: Ahaetulla prasina (assembly GCF_028640845.1). NCBI lineage: Eukaryota > Metazoa > Chordata > Lepidosauria > Squamata > Colubridae > Ahaetulla > Ahaetulla prasina. Next base: position 90,181,461 of record NC_080543.1, on the reverse strand, counting down.
AGGAAGGAAAAATTATACTTGGTTTCAATATGAGCAATTACATGCTAGATGGAAGGAGATCAGAAAATTGGTATAGAGCAGAACGAGGAAAATTTGGTAAAGCAAATTAGAAATCAGTCTCAGGAGCATATAAAGAGATTGTATAATGTGTTACTTGAAATAGATTCTGAAAGGGACTTGGTAAAGGACTGTATGATAAAGTGGGAACAAAATTTTCAGGAGCCAATATTATTGGAAACGTGGGAAAAATTTGGGTTAGAAATGTTAAATTCACGAGGCACAGAATCTGAGGAAAATTTTTATAAAATGTTTTATAGATGGCATCTAGATCCTAAAAATTATCGTGTATGTATCCAGAAATGCAAGCAAAATGTTGGAGATGTAATTGTGATGACGCTACATATTTTCACATTTGGTGGACTTGTAAGGACATAAAGGCCTTTTGGATAAAAATTTGGTGGATTTTACAAAATGTTCTGAAAAGAAGATAAAGTTCCTGCCGCAATTTTTCTTGTTGGGAATTATTACGGATTGTACAGTAATTGAGACTAAATTGATTTTAAATCTAATAACTGCAGCAAGATTACTAATAGGACAATATTGGAAGAAAAAGAAGTACCAACAATACAAGAATGGATATTGAAAGTTGCCAATTTGGCTGAGATGGCGAAGATATCAGCCTTTTGAAAGACAATACGCAAGAAAGATACTTAAAGGAATGGAAAAAATGGATTGACTATATTCAACGTAGATATCAGACTAAGAGTTATCAGACTGTTTTTGAATGATTATGATGTATTATTTTTGATTGCTTTTGGGGGAAGTTAGGAATTGATGATTGTAGGGGTATAATTAAGTTGGGACGAAAACTTTTAGCATATGTTTGTTTTACTTTAACTATACCTTGTGCTCGCTCCGGGAAGTCGGGGAGGGGGGTTATAAGGAGGGGAAGGAGGGGAAAGAGGGAAAAAAATTTTGTAAAACTTTTTGAATAAAAAAAAAAAAAAAAAAAAAGAATAATCTGCACTGCAACATTGTATTTGCATTTCATCACTTTTCCTTACTTGTCTAAGAGTATTAAGGTCAACTATTAAAGAAATTTACAAAACTTAATCTGCTAGTAATTTAATTGCAGAAATGCTGCTATACTCTAAACTAAAACTGTATGACATTTTGATCTGGTTTTCATCTGTTTCAGTATAAAGATGTTTTTCTTCTTCAAAGAATGAGTGAAAAAGCACTGCATTTAAATGGTCAAAATATTAATTTCAAAGAAAGTTTAATGATGTACTACGAAAATTGGAAATATATCCATAAACTGTGAAGCTAACTGTTCAACCAACAAAGAGTCGTACAAAGAGATTTATACTACAAAATTACCAAAGAAATATGCTAGAGTAAATATTCTAGAGTAAACTAGTGTGGCAATCCAGGAAAAAAAGACAAGACCAGTTTTCCATGGTTATTAACAGCCAGAATTGCTGCTTGGATCAAACAAGCCTTGATTTACTGCTAATATTAATATTAGCATACACTTCTTTAGTAGCAAATTTTGGGGAAAATCCTGAAATAATAGGACTTATTATTGCAAGAAGGTAGATACCCCATTCCACTTCTCTTTTTAAAATAGCTGTCATCATTTATTTGCATTCTCTCCTGAGCTGAAAATGCCCCATTGAAGATTGATTGATTGATTGATTGATTTGTCACAACAGTATATAAAAGTATGAAATAACTATATGATATATAAGCATATATATATAAGCATAAGCATGAAGTAACTATATGAATTGGATACAATCAAAGGGAACATTAGGACAGGAATGGTAGGCACATTGGTGCTCTTATGCACGCCCCTTACAGACCTCTTAGGAATGGGGTAAGGTCAATAGTAGATAGTCTTTGGTTAAAGCTTTGGGGATTTTGGGAAGAGACCACAGAGTCAGGTAGTGCATTCCAGGCATTAACAACTCTGTTACTGAAGTCATATTTTCTGCAATCAAGATTGGAATGGTTCACATTAAGCTTAAATCTATTGTGTGCTCGTGTATTGTTGCAATTGAAGCTGAAGTAGTCTTCAACAGGAAGGACATTGTAACAGATAATTCTATGAATTAAACTTATCTCAGGATAACTTCTGGGCTTTATGCAGAATGTAAGTGTTTGGTGAGTAGGTTTCAGGTTTGTAAACTACTGAAGAAATAATTTAGTAATGGAAGTTGAACTATACAATGTGTCAGTATTGCCATTTTATATCACTATGAATATAGATTCTACAAATAGCAAGATATATTAGAATACACATTTTAAATGTGATTCACTTAAAACGTAAAGGATATTGGGTAATGTAGTACATATAATGTAATATAAAGGTAATTATATATCACAGTGACAGCCTAATTAATGCAATATCTTCCTGATGGCTGAATATTGCCTATTTTTTGAACACTAACCCTTATAGATTTCTAGAAAAACATCTTTCTGACTGTGTATTTGGCTGAGTTGGCACAGTTTCAAGCTGAGCCAAGTAAACTAGTTGTAGATACTGACAAGCAATCTCCAAAGATAAAATTTCTTGCTCAAGGGCACTAAATTGTTTTAGTTTATCAGCTTCACCTATCAGCTGAGTCAAAGTATTAATTCTTCTTTTTCTTCCTGCCAGTTTTTCCAGTTGATTGACTCTACTGTCATTTTTCCCCCTTCTGGATTCTTCCAGGGAGTCCACTTAGCATAAGAAAATGAATCAAATGTCAGATACCAAATGGAGTCCCTTTGACTGCACTGCCAAATTTGAGCAGTGTAATTGCTAAAAATCAGCAAAACAATTTTCTATTTTTTGAGACAGGAAATACAAAGAAAGCAGTCTCAATAAAGTTTAACCCTCACATAATTCTACCTATATTTCTATAAAACCTCATCCCTTCCAGATGTATTATTTGATCTTATTCTTTCCTTCCTTTTACACGAGAGAAATCACAAAACTACTGAGGGCAGTGGAGCTAATATAATAACAAGCAATAATGGTATAAAATAATATATTTTATGGTGATGTCATAATGAAAATCCCACACCCCACACCCTGACATTCTGAGACTTGGACATAAATTATATTTGCACCATCATGCTCATTTCCTCACTTGCCGTTCTCTTTTTCTGACTTTGAACATAAAATATGTGACTTGTCTTTCTGAGTCTTCTTTGGCTATGAACAAAACTTAAGTTATTTCAGTTTAATAGGTATCCAGCATTTCTTCCTACACTCTATATTCTCTTATTCCTGTATATTGAAGTTGTATAGCACAAGGATCTATTATTTTATATTTCTTTTATTCTTCTTTTTAAAGAAATTCATTTTAAAGAAAAAAATCATTGTTACGGATGGAATCAGTCATTTAAAACTCAAGAATAGCTGAACAGATAACATTTACCTATTCTCTTCCAAACTTTGGATAGGCTTTGTAGAATTTGATCCACAATAACCTTTCAATAACATTTGAAGTGTCTTGAACTGCTGGGCTTAGTGCCACAGTGTAAGTCAACCACTGCATACTGGGTAATAGTACATCTTGCAAGAACAAGCCCTGAAGACACCATATTTGGTTTTTCTTGTATCATGGCAAGCAAACTCCATGGTCATGTCAAAAAAGTCTACCCTTTACTATCCATCTAGAAAAAGACCCTAATTCCAGGTATTAAATTGATATGTAATTATAATAAAAAAGAGATGATACTGGTGGTATTTATCACGTCAAGGTGAAAAGACCTCATGAAGTATTGCTGTTTAGAAAACTAAAATCATGGAGGAAGCAAAGAAGATGAATTTGCATAAAGTGAACAATAGCTTGTCCATGGAAATCTGCAATCTCTTTCATCATTTCAAGGATAAAATATGTCATGTGTCAAAAACACCCCTAGTCAGTTTAGGAATGATGTTCAATCTCTTTCCAAAAGGTACATTGCTTGCTTATCTGGATGAAATACTTTGAGAAGGGAAAATGAAGGCTTACAGAAACAAAAATAATTTATTGTTATATTTTGGATACTGATGTTTTTATTATTTGTTAGCAGAAATTATAGAAGTCAGTGAGATTAAAGTTATTTAGTTAGCCATCATTTGTCATATTTATTTCAATATATTTATTATAATTTTGTATTCAAAGACATTCTTTATAAAAATGTTAGGGAGCAAGCTAAACATAACTGTAATGTGTATAACTGATTTCTTTGGAACCTCCAGAGGTTCCAAAAAATCTACTAAAATAACTTAAGAAAGATTCTCACATTTAAAGTCAAGGGATCCAACCAATCCAATATCCTGCCCCTAACTGTGGCCATCAGTTATAATATTGTTCTGACAATTTTGGAAGATAAATAAACATTTTTACTAAACACCATATACAGAAGCTGAACATATAATATCAAACTAGCACCATGTCTACAATTATCCTCTCTGTAAACTGACTTGATAATTCAGAATCTCATTGAAAATAACAGGATGAATTTATCCTCTTCACTTCCTGATGGCACTTTTGACATCTGCAAATAAATTTCCAAATTTTCATATTCATAAATACATATTTTCTCCAAAAATAAAGTATCTGGGCAAAGGAGGTAATTTATGTCTGGATCAGAAAAACTTTAATACTGAAAAAGTAAGTTATTGGGTATTTGCCAGAAAAAAATGTCCAATATTTTACAACTACGTGAATGTGTTTTAGGAAAGGTTGCCCTAGTTTTCCAAAGTTAACTTCTGAATAAATTGGAATGGATTTTTACAAATTTAAAATGTATTCATTTCAGTAGCATGTACATACAAATCTTGGACACCTTGATTGAAAGGTAAACAATTAGTTCATGGAGAAGTTAGGGTTTTACTTCCAAGTACTTACAGTAGATTAGATTTTTTTTTTATTATGACTATTGTTGGCTGGATGTATTTGAAACATGCATTATATTAAGAATCTCAGAAGGAAAATTCTGCATGATCCATCAGATGATATTTTCCAATGTCAGACGGTTAATGCAAATGTGCATTTTGTATACTTCATTGGATAACATTTGTTTAACAATAGCCTTCCCTTCAGCCTGAAGTTTTTGAACACAGCAATATATTTCTTGTCTTTATTAAGTTTCCATATTAAGCTCTTTTATATTTAGAAAAAGTATCTTGGAATATAAAATGCAGCTCTGTATAACATTCCAGGAAATTAATGTGTATACTTTTGTTACAAATTTATAATAATTAAGATAGAAGCATCTCTCCCTCTCTGCCCTATATGAATGTTTGTCAGAAATGAAGCCTGATTATTGAAGTTGCTCTACCAAGAGTTTTGTAACTGATAAATACAAATGTCAGGCCATCACCTTCTGCAGGAAACTCTGCAGAAAAGAAGCATATCCATTAAAAAGGATCCAAATATATTTTCATTCTATAGTTTCATCTGGTTCCTTGATAAATGAGGAGGAACCTCTAGAGCTAAAGATTTCCCAACGGTTTTCTGTGTGTGGCTTTCCATTCTTTCCTAAAAATGTCAAGTTTACAGGCTGTATGGAAAATATGAACTATTGACAGCCATAATAAACAAACAATATAAGGAGGTGTATGAGAGAAACATGAATCTCATTTACATTGGTAATTCTCCAGAGATTAATATAAGGAAGCCTACACAGGCATTAGCACTTCTAGCTCAGCTCTCTCTCTCTCTCTCTCTCTCTCTCTCTCTCTCTCTCGTCAGATTCTATCTCATATAGCAATAGCATTTAAACTTATATACTGCTTTACAGTGCTTTACATCCCTCTCTAAGCGGTTTACAAAACCAGCATATTGCCCCCAACAATTTGGGTCCTCATTTTACCCACCTTGAAGGATGGAAGGCTGAGTCAACATTGAGCCTGGTGAGATTTGAATTACAAAATTGCAGGCAACCGGCAGGCAGCAGAAGTAGCCTGCAGTACTACACTCTAACCACTTTACCACTGCAGCTCATATATTAATAAATTAATAGTTTTGGGGAAGCATAAATAAATAAAAAAATAAATAATCCCCTCTCTCACACACAAGGTTTAGATATATTTGCCTTGTACATCACCTATTTAACTATAGTGGTACCTTCAATTGCTTTGAAACACAGAGAATTTGGTACTCAATGCTTTTTGACATGAACATTTTGTTCTGGTGCTCATCATTTGTTTGGTATTCAACACACAAGCTAGAACTTGTTGATGCCTTGTGATTCACTAGTTATTTCTTATGAGAAAAAAATTGTTTGGTACTTATCATTTTTGGTACTCATTGTGCCTCCCAGAACCAATTAACAATGAGTACCAAGATACCACTGTATTACATAAAGTTTTAAATGAACTTAAATACACTCATTAATAACGTACAATATTCATTCCCTCTCCAAAATAATTAAAATTAAGTATTATTGTTTATCAGCAGTACAGCACATGATTCTTATGACTCAAAATCAGAAGCTATCTATATTGCAAATAAGTTTTCATGTCATATAAGCACATATATAAGATTAATGCTGCTGTCTTTTGTACATTACCTCCCAGATAAATGAATATGTTCCAGATGTTGCTCACTGAAAAAGAAATATCAGAATAGGTATGTATGTATAGAGTATATTCCCAAAAGTTCTTGGCTATGTCCAATGTTCAGTTTTTAAATTGAATGGTTGAAGCTGTTGCATACATTAAAGCAGTTTAAGAAAGCTGCAGCATGGGATATAGGATGTGTCAGATTTTTCAACGTTCAATTTCCAAACATTAGGGGTGCTCAAAAGTTGTGACTTGTCAGAGTCTGTAGCTATCCAGCCAGCACACAAGTAAATAATTCACCAGGATTCATTTATAGAAGAAACTTCTTTACACGGAATAATATGAAACATGATGCATGTATACAGTACCCATGCAGCTCTTGCAACGTGGTAGCAAGTACACACAGAAGTAGAAGGCAAGGAGTAAAGACTAGAAGCAAGCTTACATACACAGAACAGTTAAACTAAGCCACTCCCAGGCTCTGAGATGTCTGACATGGCTGTCAGTCGCCAAACAGTTCCCATTGGCTGACTTATTGTTATGGCTATTCCAGTTTATAAATTCTTATATACTGACATGATATTCCTTGGGGATTGCAAACATATTTGGCTTACTTTAATATAATTTAGATGTGCTTGGTAAATAACTATATAAATATCATGATTTTTTAATATTTTGTTTGTTTCATTTCAGCTGTCTTTCTCTTTTTGTTAAATGTTATTTTGTCTGAGAGTGTTAATACTGATAGCCTCATTTCCTGTGAGTGTGATAACTGATCTGTAATGACTTCTGAAAAAAGAACAAGCCAGGGAACATTCACCCATATGAGCAACCTAATTGGGACGAGCAGAGACTTGTTGCGGTCTAAACTCCCCAAACTGCAAAACATTCTCACATATGGCCTACTGTTAAGAGAACAAAGTAGCGATGATGCTAGAAACTACTCAACAGCCAGTCTTGCAAGAGACATATATCCAAAAGTGCTTGAAAAGTGGGAACAAGTGAACAGTTCTTTTGTGACCCCTGTTGTAAATTCACAAGTGACAATCTTAAACAAGATCCAAGAGAGCTGGGATCAAGCCAAACCCATATATCTTGGTAGAGAAAAGCTAGATGTCAAAGAGACTTTCACTGTGAAAATTGACAAACTGTTTGACATCCTCAACTACAAGTGTCAAATTGTTCTATGTACCGAATTCAGCTGTCCTGCTGGCTGCAAAAAAGAAGCTCACATTAACTGTATCTGCCCTAAGGAGACAAAGATACCATTGAAGGAACTTGCTTTTGTTAAAGATCAGAGAGACAAAAGTGTTTCTTTTGGATCACACCAGATTGGATTGAGAAATGTGCCTGAGCAAGAACTAGTCAAAAGGCAAAAGTGGCAAGATGATGAGAGACAAAGCCTTGCTAAACATAAGCATAAAAGTATTCCAGACATTTTGATACTGATAAATGAAGTAATCTCTTATGATGAAAATGAAGAGGAATGTGATGGAAGTTATGAAGAGGCCTTAGACCAAACACATGTGCTGTCTACTTTGAAAGAAAAGACAGAATACAAGAGATTAGAAATAACAAATGTTACTATGCAGAGCATAAGATATGGTGTTAGTCTATGTGTCACTGCTGCCATTACCACAGCCACCTTCATAGATGCAAGCTTGGTCACCGAAGAAGACAAGAGACTTGTAGTTGACCACAGTAAAGTCAAGGGAGACCAGGAAAAATTATGAAGTCCCTAGATCAAGAATTTGATGAGCTCTGTAAGAAGGGTGAAATAGAATGCATCCTCTTCAACAGTGCAACTAAACAGATGCAAATAAAGTTATGCTGAAATCAAACAATTCAGACTAGCAATTCCCCACTCCAGTACCATTAAAGAAGAATAGTTTTCTGTGTGCATTGAGCTGGGTGGAAGATATCTTCATCATTTTACTCTAGACAAAGGCTCAAATACAGGAAAACCAGCTCAAGTGATTACAGATAATCTGGTATATATCATGAAGAAGAAAGACATTGATAAAAGGCCATTGGAGGAGATTCTACAAATGTTAATACTGGCTGTGAAGGGGGTATTATGCACTGGGTAGAGGTCAAGCTTGACCAGAAATTGATCTGGTTAATGTGTGCACTCCACACAAAGGAGTAACCCCTATGACACTTAATCACAAAATTGTATGGGAAGACCTTGTCTAACTACAAATGGGCAGGTAAAATCGGCAACATGCTAGATACTGCAACAGAACTTGATGCTGATCCTTCATTCACCAGAATTTCAACTGGTGAGCCTCTCATTTCACCGAGCAACAGTTTTGTAAAGGTTCTCTCTACTGATCAAGTGTATGGGTATAGGATCTCACGGGCAATAAGGACAGGAGAACTTCCCACAGATCTGGCTCTTCTGGAAATTGGCCCTGTAAACCATTCATGCTGGTTGACAACCACAAACAGTTGAATGTGGGTTTCAAAACATGGCTTCAAAGGCAAAACTTTCTAAAACTTAAGAATGATTGTGGAATGCATCGTTGGTGTGTACTACATGTCCACATTATGTGTTGTTCCAGCTGCAGCAAGTCAGACTGCAAAAGAAGGCTATAGTAGATGCTGTTTTGCCAATCATTCAATGCTCAGCATGGTACACTTTCAGCGAAACGATAATCCAGACACTCTTGTGTTCAGATGAAATTCAAGAGAGGAGAGCTGGTGTGCAAAAGATCATTAACTTGAGGGGTGCAGATGATGATTCACTGAGAGATTTTTTCTGTACATGCAAGAAAAACACCTTTAATCAATGCCAGAGCATCCACTCTGCTGGAGCTGACTGACTGGTTTGAAGATGTCTATGAGCTACCTTTGATGTGCAAACTGACTACAGTAAAAATAAAGAAGTTCATTGATGAACCAATGCAAGTACCACAGTGGCCCTGTCATGCCCAATCAATAGAGAAATGTGTGAAACAGGTCACAGAGACAGCAAGCAGAGTGTATACACATGAGGAACGTGAAGGTTATATCAGAGGCTAGAAGCAAGTCGGCTGCTGATTTGAAGAATGAATCAAGACAAGACTTGATGAAACTCAAACAGTTTTATAACTCAGATAATTGCTTTCTGATGCTAATTTATGATTGCATGGATTATTTTTTGTTTAGCTAGATAAGATTCATGCAGGGGAAAAAACTTTAATTTTTGTAGCACAAGGTGTAATTTTGAGAAGATAAAGTTAACAGTATTTGGATTACAAGACACTTTTGTGAGCTATATAATCATACCAGTGGTGAGATTCAAATAATTTAACAACCAGTTCTCAGCCCTAATGACTGGCTGAGTGGTCATGTGACTGGGTGGGCATGGCCAACTTGATTGGTCTCACCCTTAGGAAATTTCTCCTTAGTTTAACTCACAATAAATAGCACAATAAAATAACACTGTTCCAAAATTTAGAATAGAATAGAATAGAATAGAATAGAATAGAATAGAATAGAATAGAATAGAATAGAATAGAATAGAATAGAATAGAATAGAATAGAATAGAGATGAAAGGGATTTTGGAGGTCTTTTAGTCCAACTCCCTGCTTAGGCAGGAAACCCTACAACACGTTCAGGCAAATGGTTAGCCAATCTCTTCTTTAAAACTTCCAGTGTTGGAGCATTTATAATTTCTGGAGACAAGTTGTTCCACTGATTAATTGTTCTGTCAGAAAATTTGAGGGGCTTCTACAAAAATAAGGGGGTCAATCTATTTTCCAAAGCTCCAAAGGGCACGACAAGAAACGACGGATGGAAACTAACCAAAGGGAGAAGCAACCTAGGACTAAGAAGAAATTTCCTAAGGGTGAGACCAATCAACCAATGGAATAGCTTGCCTTCAGAAGTTGTGGGTGCCCCATCACACACAAGCAACATAGTTACAAGATAATTTGAAATCTTTACAGTTTAATACTGTTAGCTAATTCTTAAATGCTGAAAATGCAGGATCAAAATACATAAATATAGAAACAGCATTGCAACCCTATTCCAAATTAATAAAATAAATTCTGCTAATTAGAACGTGTTTTTAAAAAGACATAAGACACAAGAAACTCCTGCTCTGTATTAACACTTTTAAAACTCCTTCCCCAGCCTAATCCTGTCAAGAACAAGGAGAATATCAACCTGGAAATAAGAAGAAATTTTCTGACAGTGAGAACAATCAACCAATGGAACAGCTTGCCTTCGGAAGTTGTGGGGGCTTCATCACTGGAGGCATTCACAAAGAGATTGGACTGCCATTTACACCCAATGGTGTAGGGTCTCCTACTTGGTTGGACAGATGACCTACAAGATCTCTTCCAACTCTGTTATTCTGTATCTGCAAGTTTCTATTGTTTTGTTATCACAACAAAGTATTCACCTGTTAAATGGTTCTTGGCTGTCTGCCTGGAGATATTAACTGAAGAGAGTGGGAAGAAAAAAACCCTTCTCTTTCACTTTATTTCCCCCCCTGAGTTTTAAAGGGGCTAGAATTTTTCTGCTGAGGAAATGGTTATGTGGTTATTTCTTCTTTTTCTTTTCCCTTTGCTTGGTTAATTACAAATGGACAGGAAGGTCTGAGGTGTGTGTGAGCTACTGGAATCATTCGGCAGGCAGGCTGGCAGCCTTGACTATTCAGTCTGTTCACAGAACTCCACAAAGAGTTAACAAACGATTCTCCTGAACTGGTGTGAACCAGCTGAATCCCACCACTGGATCATACATGGATTTACCATACCAAGCTTAACATTGTGCAATTGCAAAAATAACAGCAGATTTGAATTCTTGGTGTAAAAACACATATTTTTAGAACCTCTCACTGAAATAAATTGCAAAAATTAATTTTCACCCCACTAAATGACATGCCGTAGTTGTTGGGACAGTAAATAGACAAATGAAATGCTGTAGTAATATTAAAATCAGTGCAACTAAAAAAAATAAAACCTAAGCCCTCATATCCATGCCTGCTATTTCTAGATGTGCAGCAATTTAGTTACACTTTTAAAAATAAAATTTGTGAAGTGGCCTTAAAATGAATAAAGGGAATAAAGGAAGAGATGATTTTTTTTTCACAGCAACAATAACTTCTGAAAAGTTATAGTGAATAGAAGAAAGTTGACATCATGTGAAACCATTGCTGGTGGTCAACAAAATCAGCATGATTTGTTGGGAGACCATCCTTCATCCATTGTCTCTAGCAGCAGAGGCTAGTCGTCATCTCAATCTGCCTTACTCTTATTGTTCAATATGACTTCTTGAGAGGACACATTGAATATTTATTTTATTCTTTAAAAAAATGCTTTGGATCCATTTAGAACAGGGGTGCCAAACTCAAGGCCTGCAGGCTGGATCCAGCCCACAATGTGGTTGGATCCAGCCTGTATGGCCATCCTTGAAACAATAAGGGTCCGGCCTGCATCACTTCAGCCCACCTGTCCCATCCTGGTAGGCACGCATGTGCACAGTAGGCAGCCTGCTGGAAAAGCGCCCCTCTCATGCACCAACCGTTGCTGTTGAGTGTACGAGGGGAACATTCTCCATGCGCAGGCCAAGGACAAGACCCATAAGGGGGATGAGAAGATGACCAGCAGTGACCTGCTCTCCAACCGCAAGCCAAAATAGATAGTCGGAAGGAGTAAGTACATCCAGCAGTCTGCATCACATTCCTTCCCACCACCTCAGCTTGCTGCTTGGACGGTCAGCTGAGAGGCCAGCAGGCTGCATCTACAGCCGGAAACTATTCCCCCCACACACAAAGGGCAGCAAGCGCACGGTGGCTGACAGGTTTTTGGCTGGAGCTGCCCTGCCCCCTGCCTTGCCTCACCTCATCCTGCAGGATGATCCTCCCATTCACTGCCCTACCCACTGGAGACCCCTGCATAGGCCACCCAACCAAACTGAGAAAGTAGATGAACTTTTTGCTAGTCAGCTAACTAAGGTATGTAGGAAGCACATTACAGTAGTAATGGGGCTTTTAACTACCCTGACATCAACTGGGAGACAAACTCTGCACCAAGTGGAAAATCCAATAGGTTCCTAACAAACCTAGCAGACAACTTTGTTTCCCAAAAAGTAGAGAAGGGAACAAGGGGATCCACCATATTGGACTTAATTTTCACTAACAGAGATGAAATGATAGAAGGTGTTGAAGCTATAGGAATCTTGGGGGCAAGTGATCACGCAATACTGGAATTCAACATTATGCAAACACAAGTAGTAGAACAAAGTCAAACTAGAGTCTTGGACTTTAAGAGAGCTAATTTCAATAAACTCAGAGAGAGCTTGAGAAGGATTCCATGGATGAGAATCTTCAAGGGGAAAACGACTCAAGAAGCTTGGGAAATTTTGAAAAGTGAGATTATAAAAGCCTAGTCTAGCACAATACCAATGAGGAAGAAAAATAATAGATCTCAAAAGAAACCAGCATGGATGCATAAAGAAATATCTGACAAATTGAAAGACAAAAAGGACAAGTATAAAAAGTGGAAAGAGGGGCAAATAACTAAGGCAGAATATCAGCAAATAGCCCGAGCCTTTTAAGATGAAGTGAGGAAAGCTAAGGCTCACAATGAACAAAGGCTAGCGACAAAAGTAAAAAATAACAAAAAAAGCTTCTTCCAACATATTAAAAACAAGAAAAAAGTCAAGGAAACAATTGGTCCATTGCTGGAAGAAAGTAGCAAGAAGATGACAAGCAACAGGGAGAAAGCAGAACTACTTAACTTGTTTTTTGCATCTATCTTTACACAAAGGGAAAAAACCAGTCCAACCTATCAAAAACGGCACCACAAAAAACAGATTAGGAACACAAGTTAAAATAGGGAAGAAAATGGTGACCTATCTACCTTAGATGACCAGATGGATTACACCCCAAGGTTCTGAAGGAACTGGCAGACGAGATCTAAAACCACTGAACTATACCTTTCAAAGATCCTGGAGCACTGGGGAACTGCCAGAGGACTGGAAAAGAGCTGATGTAGTTCCCATCTTCAAAAAAGGAAAAAAATAGATCCAGGAAACTACAGACCTATCAGCCTAACCTCAATACCAGGGAAGATTCTGGAAAAGATAATCAAGCAACGAATCACCGAACACCTAGAAGCAAACAAAGTAATAACCAAAAGCCAACATGGGTTTTTCAAAAATAGATCATGCCAGACTAATCTTATTGCATTCTTTGACAAAGTGACAAAATTAGTGGAGCAGAGGAATGCTGTCGATATAATTTACTTGGACTTCAGCAAAGCATTTGATAAAGTAGACCATAACCTACTACTAGATAAAGTAGAAAAATGTGGGTTAGACAGCAGCACCACCAAATGGATTCATAACTGTCTGACCAACCGCACTCAACGTGTAGTCCTCAACGGAACTACATCCACATGGAGGGAAGTATGCAGTGGAGTACCCCAAGGCTCTGTTTTAGGCCCAGTACTTTTCAACATCTTCATCAATGACATGGACGAGGGGATAGATGCGGAACTCATCAAATTTGCAGATGACACCAAGCTGGCAGGAATAGCCAACACTTCAGAAGATAGGCTCAAGATACAGAAAGATCTTGACAGACTTGAACATTGGGCACTATCTAACAAAATAAAATTCAACAGTGAAAAAAGTAAGGTTCTACATTTAGGCCAAAAAAACAAAATGCACAGGTACCGGATATGTGGTACCTTGCTCAATAGTAACTGTGAAAGAGATCTTGGAGTCCTAGTGGACAACCATTTAGATATGAGCCAGCAGTGTGCAGCAGCTGCCAAAAAAGCCAACACAGTTCTGGGCTGCATAAACAGAGGGATAAAATCAAGATCATGTGAAATGTTAATACCACTTTATAATGCCTTGGTAAGGCCACACTTGGAATATTGTATTCAGTTTTGGTCGCCGTGATGTAAAAAGGATGTTGAGACTCTAGAAAGAGTGCAGAGAAGAGCAACAAAGATGATTAGGGGACTGGGGGCTAAAACATATGAAGAACAGTTGCAGGAACTCAGTATGCCTAGTTTAATGAAAAGAAGGACTAGGGGAGACATGATAGCAGTGTTCCAATATCTCAGTGGTTGCCACAAAGAAGAGGGAATCAAACTATTCTCCCTCAGCACCTGAGGGTAGAACAAGAAGCAATGGGTGGAAACTAATCAAGGATAGAAGCAACCTAGAACTAAGGAGAAATTTCCTGACAGTTAGAACAATTAATCAGTGGAACAACTTGCCTGCAGAAGTTGAAAATGCTCCAACACTGGAAATTTTTAAGAAAATGTTGGATAGCCATTTGTCTGAAATGGTGTAGGGTTTCCTGCCTGGGCAGGGGGTTGGACTAGAAGACCTCCAAGGTCCCTTCCAACTCTGTTGTTGTTGTTGTTGTTGTTGTTGTTGTTGTTGTTGTTGTTATTGTTATTGTTATTGTTAATGTTATTGTTATTATTTCCTCCCCAACCCTCCCCAAGCCCACAGGCACCACCCATGTGAGCGATGTCAACTTGGCCATGCCAAGTCAGTCGCAAGCACTCTAACCACACTGCTCCCCCCATCCACATCCCTTCACCACCACCACCACCACCACCGATCCCAGAGGACAACCACAGTGTTGATCTGGCCCTCAATAAAATTGACTTTGACATTCCTGGTTTAGAAGTTAGATCCTCTTAATGGACTATAGCAGTGTTTCTCAGTCTTGGCAACTTGAAGATGTGGGTATTTCAACTCTCAGAGTTCCCCAGGCAGCAAGTTCCATACTTCTTCAAGTTGCCAATGTTGAAAAACACTGGACTATAGCATATCTAATATGTATTGTATTTTATTTTATTATTATCAACTATAGGATTTATATGGCTGCCTATCTCATACAATATTCTAGGTAGCTCACAACAATCTAACTCCTAAGTAAGGAGAGCCACAGTTACTAATTTTAATATTTATTCAATTAAAATACATAAGAATGACATTGGAGCTTAACATGGATTTTAAGTATTTCATATTTGATAGATCATGTCCTTGTCTTTATGATTGATTTATATTTTTAGTATATAACTATGGTTTAGAAAAGTGTCTTGGGTACAGATAATTTGTGTGCAGCCAAACGCCAGAGCTGTTAATAATCAATTACTTATTTCTTATATCATAAAATGAGTTCATAAAAAGTCTGCAGACTTACACATATGCAAATATTCTTAACTTATGTACACCTTTAGAAGTAGAAGTTAACTATTTCTTTCAGAAAACGAATATGTCAAATTGAGCTTATTTTTAATATTTGATGACTATTTTAAATGCTGTAAACATAGTTCATGTTTTATTTTCTTCAACCCAGTTTCAATATATTCTGGAAATAAAATTTGTTTGTGTAGCTGATTAACCAGGATCAAATTAGGTCAGTCTGTGTTGACACAGTATGGAGCGGTAATTGGTTTTTTTAATTGGTAACTGTGAACCAGAATGTAATCAGCTCAAAGGAAATACAGTGTATACTATTAGCCAGAAAAGTTTCGTATCTCCCAGAAAAAACTTAGCTATAAAATGCAAAGTGATTACAATTCTGTATAATTTATTGCAGAGCCATTGGTGCATTATGTAGACTCAGCATAAACAGAGGGAGTTTTCTATCACAGCGTGGGAACTATACAGTGGTTAGGACATCTATTAGCTCTTCTCAGCTGGGAAATATTTATGTGTTTGTTTATATGTGTGTATGTATATATTTATTTTACAAATTTGAAGAGATTCAAAGAGCTTTGTCCTAATTTAGTTTGGTTTCAGAGAAGATGGCCACTGCGAAACAATACTCCACTAAATGTTCAATGAGTAAGTTTCATACTACTTCCCCGACATGTTTTTAGCTCAATCTACACAATTTAGAGGTACTTCCTTTATTATTATTATTATTATTATTATTATTATTATTATTATTATTATTATTATTATTATTATTATTATTATTATTAATATTAGAATTTATATCCCGCCCTTCTTCGAAGACTCAGGGCGGCTTACATAGTGTTAAGCAATGGAAGATACTTTTTAAAGGAAGATACGTTTTGTTCTCTACAAGAAACAAATGAATTGTGAATCAGTTTTCAACTAGATGAGTTCTGGGTGAGTTGCAGCCCAGTTCACTTGAAAGCCAGTGCATCTTTATTGTACTTCTTAATAGCCATGACAAAGCATAGATCTATCTTGGGGGGAGGGGCAGGATTCCTTCATTGTCCCTCATGATGTAGGCTTTGTTTAAATCCAGTACATAGTCCACTACAAAAAACCTGGGAGATTGCAAGTCCAAAAGCATTTCACAAATGGATATGAAAATGACAAACGATGTTCAAGGTAGTGAATATGCTAAGTGTTGTACACAAGGTGCTATAGAGTAAATTACCACCTCAGTTGTATGAATTAATCACTTGCACCAGTGGGTCATTGGAGTTAGGCATAAAGCAGGAGAACAAAAGCTGTATGACAGTAAAGTGATATAGGTTTTTTTTTTCAAATGATGCATTGGCCTCAAAGTAATTCATTTAAAATGTTCAGTATTTGATAGCAATTGATAACAATGTCAGAAAGTCTGGCTATTCTTTGTAAGAAGAACTATATTTGGTAGGATAAATGTTTTGATTCTCTTTAGGGTTGAAAACCTCTATATAATATAAATTGTTTTTAGACTTTTTAAAAACTCAGCAGTAAAGCTTATTAAAGTAAAGGATTAAAATAATAGTATCCCCTACCATTTCATATATTTCAGAAGCCAGAAAATATTTAAGACTTAAACTAGTTTTGAGTGCTATCCAAAATTGTAATATAGGAAGCAAATAGATATAATCCTTCTTAGTCCAGTGTTCAGATTTTAATGTTCTGCTATTGCCCTGTAAGAAATTATCATGTTCATATTTTTTTATTGTTTTAGGATGCTATGCCTAGGCTCATGACTAGGGCTGCACTCTAATTATGAGTGAAATAAATGCACTGCAAAGGAAATATAAATACAAAAATAATCCTATCCATATTTGAAAACCTTTTACATTGGAATATCCAGTAAAAGAAAACTGAATAATTCCAGTAAAGGTGATTTAAAAATTGCCTTAAGTCAGTCAATTAATACTCTAGACCAAAAAAAAAAGGGGGGGGGGAGGTTTTATATCTTTTCTTTTAATAGGGATATTTTTGGAAAATGAGCTATGCAATAAATACCTTAAAGTCACTAGAAGATTGGATTGTATGACCTAAAGTGGTAATTATGCAATTATATTTACAAAGCAAGATATTACTATTGGAGGGATCATTTGGCTTTAAAGACTAAAGCCAAGTGTTAAAAAGACTGTTCTTTTTAACATTTATCTCAACCAACAAAGGCTATTAAAATTCAATAGCCTATTAAAAATTAGATGACTATTAGAAAAATGAAATATTGGAATCCTCTATGTATTCCTGTTCATCTAAACATAATGCAACTTGAATTGAGGAGACATCCAGATTTACATAGGATAAGGGCATAAACATGTTTATACATTATTTTCACCAAAGTTTCTTAGATACAGTACCAGTTAAAACAAAATAAATAAATAAACAAGACAGCAATAGCTGTGAAACAATATACCACTTCACAGTAAGATAATAGAACAATAGCAATGATAGCACCCAGTAAAACTATAGTCAATGTCAGAGATGAGCAAGGCATTTGAATGAGTTAAAAAGCAGCTCCCAAATGTATAGGTTAAAAAGTAATCACCCAAACCCTAAAGAAGGAGAAAAGATAATGCATTCCAGAAATAGTATCCCATTGCTTTAAAAAGGCCTCCCCTCTTACAGCAGCTCCGTTTCCCAATTTAGTATGAGCCAAAGTATAATGTTCACCTCCAACCAGGGGTGAAATGCTCCCGGTTCGGACCGAATTGCATGATCTGGTAGCGATCATGGCCGGTGATTCGGCAATCCGGTAGCAATGGTGGAGCAAAGGTCCGCCCACCCACCAGGGTGTCATTACTTCCTGGTTTTAACCAGGAAGTAATGTGTTTTTTTACCTTCTGCGCATGCGCATAAGGTTTTGCACATGTACATAAGGTCTATGCATTCATGTGATGCGCACGGGCGCATGAATGAAGCGAGCGCGTGCACGCAGCACATGTACTTCCGAACCAGTAAGGAAGGTAAGTAGATTTTACCCTTGCCTCCAACACTGCAATTTTCATTGGAGATAGTTCACATATTTAGCAATCTATCCAGACATTAAGGGTGCCATTCCATTAAAGTATATAAAACTATAGTTGAATTATTATGGTTGGCTCTTTCAAGCTTATCATCATAGATATTGAGTGTACTTACATTGCTAAAACAAGTTCACTATAGCATTGGAAAAGGGAAGCTAGTTTTATATGCATTCAATCTTAAACTAGTTTCCCTCCCACCCACCTTGCTCCATGCTTTATAAATTACAGCTGCATAAATACAAATCATTATTTCTTGCTCAGAAATTCTCCCTTTTTATTCTCTCTCTCTCTTTTTCTTCTCTTTTGACACTAAATTGTTTAATATTAACAGTAAATCAAGAAGAAATATCAATTGTATATTTAAATATTCATCATAAATACACCAATAGGGTTTAATTTTCTACATGTCCCTTGTGCTTTCTCAATCTGCATTTCTTCCCCAATCTAACTGATGTGTCCTTGTCCATTTATTTCAAGTATCTTGGATAGGCCTTTTGTTAGCTGCTACAGATAAAAACATAGTATGTGAGTCAAAGCTAGGCATAGTGATTTATATCCTGCAAGCTTCTCAAAATATTTATTCAGTAATAAACATTAAATTTAGTATTATAATCAACATTCAATGTTGAAGGACAAAGTTCAGATATTTGGAGGAAATGGCAACAATAGGCATCTAGAAGCTGATAGCAACTGGCAACTGCGGGCACTCTAGCTGCCCTTTGAGCAAGCAACTAGTGCAATTATAATTTGAACTCAAAGTTGTCTCTGTTTTGATACAATCACATACACAGACAAATACACAAAACAAGTTTCTGCTGAAAGAAAGTGGAATAGTCATGAGTTCAAACAACTGGATCCATTAGAGATTTCCAAAGCAGGATTTACATGTTTTATACATTTTGACCAATTTTTTAACTTGACAAAAAATATCCTGGAAAATAAGTTTAATGATGGGACAGTTTAATGCTACAAAATTGATCAATTCCTTTTCAAAATTACCTTCTCTATAATTTTATTCCTTAATTCTGATTTGAAAAAAAGTTTGATGATCAATATGCAGATAAAAGTCTCTGCACATGGAGAGGGTATAAAAGGCTTTCTGATTTTTTTTATTACTTTATATGTTCTTTATAGTTAATCCTGCTGTGGAAAACAGTATCGGGATGAGCTCTCACATTAAGGCCTGCCTCTTGCTGGGGTACATGTTTTATCTCCACATTGTGGAGTGCCCCTTGCACTTGAAAGAAAGATAAAATTTTGCTGTAACAGAATAATTTCTGCAGGACACAAAGGTTAACATCTGTAATCTTCAAACATTCCACAGCAGGCTCTACCATCTCAGTTTAATTTAGCAATTTATCTGCCTGAAAATGAGATCAAGATGGAGAAAATTCACATTTTATCTCTCTGCAGGTACAGACAAGAATATGCGCTTCTTCTGATAGTGGATTCTGAATACGTAACTTTTGCATGCTGATTAAAAAAATAGAAACAGATTTATAATGGATAATGTATCTTCAGATTTGTTGCACTTTTTGGTAGGTCTAACTGTCCCTCCCTTCCTTCCTCCTTCCTTCCTTCCTTCCTCCCTTCCTTCCTTCCTTCCTTCCTTCCTTCCTTCCTTCCTTCCTTCCTTCCTTCCTTCCTTCCTTCCCACTAAGGGCACTCTCCACTTTTAAATTAGATGTATGCATGGAATACAAAATGTTCTTTGCTGTGCATATGGTGGAAATACATTGTGCTGCATAAGATACATTGTTCCATTCCTGGCTGCTTGATTAACTTTTGGGTAGAGTCCATAATAGTTTGTTGCAGCTTTGTCCCTGTGGGATCCAGAGCAGATCCTCTACTTCCAGACATAGCAGCTAATAGGATTTGGAACTGACTCTTCACTGCCAAGTAGCAATTTCAGAAAGAAAAGAATTAGATTCTTTAAATACATACATCAGATTTATATATCTTTGTAATAAGATTTTTTAATGATTTGCTCTGTAAGACACAATAGATTTACACAATTTAGACATAATAGGGATTGTTTGCTTATACTGAATCAAAATGTGTTAACTCAGTATGATTGTACACAATCAAATTTTCTTGATCAAACTGGGAGCAGGAAAAAGAATATCCATACGCACAAAGACTAACACTGCAACATTCAAGTCAACCTTTGAAAATCGAAGCAGTTCTCATACATTGTATTAAGGGAGGCTCAGGATAACTGTAGCTTGAGGTTTTTTTGGCATATACAAAACCATGTTCATATGACTGCTAATAACAGTAAGCAGCTTCTGCCATTTTGAATTTAAAAATGCCTTTAATGAAGGCATATCACAATTTAAAGATCAGAATCTCCAAACTTTTCTCTTGTCCAAAACTTTCTCCAAATGTTAAGGGCAGTCATTGATGGCAAGATATAGCCCAACAGATTAAAGTCAGGTTGCTCAGTATGGTGCTTGGTTTGGTTTGGGCTTACTGTGCTGCAAAAATCCATACTCTGTAGTTTACAAGATATGTTTTCTAGCTTACCACAGTATGAAAATTTGTGGTTTATTTGATATGTCATGGTTAAAATAAACCATTAATTAGTGCTGTTATGATCAGAGTATCTGAACTATCTGCATTGGGTAAGCAATAATATCTAAAATGTTTTTACAACTGAGATTGATCTTGAATAGCTCATTAACACATGCAAAGCACTATATAAAGCTGCAGTCACAAAGAGATATGTGAACATGTGAACTGGCTGGCTCATAATGAAAGACAGCAGGAGAGCTGGGGGAAAGACAATAAAGACCACTATTTACAACTGGCACAGGATTGCATTAATTTATGCATATATATATGAAAACAGCATTGTGTGCACAAAGTGACTTGCACATCTCCTCCTTGTATCTTACCTAGCTTAAACATAGTGAGTTGTATTCTTGCAGTTTCCTATTATTTCTCTGTATCTACTCATGGTCTGTCTGCATGTATCTTTATCTCATTAGCAACTAGGAAATGGTCTCCTCTGTTCAAAGAAATGGAATATTATTTTCAGCCACATGTCAATCAAAGAAGTATTTATTTATTTATTTATTGTTTATTTGTCAACAAGTACAAGGAAACAAGTAACAGTATAGACATAGACATGGACACATGAAAAAAAATGGCACAAATAAAAGGATATAAATAGGCAAAACATAGCCATAAAACACATAGAATGATTACATATAAATGGGGACAATAGGATAGGGACAGTAGGCACACTGGTGCGCTTATGCATACCCCCTTAGGGATCTCTTAAGAAACATGAAAGGTCCTCAGTAGACAGTTTAAGATAAAAGGTATGGGGATTAGAGAGACTAACAGCAGGAGCAGGTAGAGTGTTCCAAACATTTACTACTCTATTGCAGAAGTCATATTTCCTACAATCAAGATTAGAGTGAATTACATTGAGTTTGAATCTATTTACAGCCCTTGTGTTATTACGGTTGAAATTAAAGTATTCATTTACAGGTAGGAAATTTTGGTAAATAATCTTATGAACTAAGCATAGGTCAAAACATAGATGGCATAGTTTGACGCTATCCAGACCTAAAATTTCAAGCCTCGTGGTATAGGGAATTTTATTTCGAGCAGAAGTTTGAGTACTCTTCTAGTAAAATATCTCTGGACCCTCTCTAATGTATTGATGCTGAAATACAGTGAGGGTTCCAGGCAGGTGAGCAGTATTCAAGTATAGGTCTGGCAAAGGTTTTATATGGCTTAGTTTGAAGTATAGCGTTACCAGAGAGAAAACTTTGTAAAATAAGATTGACAACTCTTAATGCCTTTTTTGCAATTATGTTACAGTAAGCTCTGGGACTTAGATCTTTTGAAGTGAGTACTCCTAGGTCCTTGACAGAGTGTGGGTCAACTTTTAGATCATTTCCAGCCAGCAAATATTTGATGTTCTTATTTCTATTGCCAATGTGCAGGACTGAGCATTTGTTAGCAGAGATTTGGAATTGCCAATTGTTTGACAATTCAGATACATAGTTTAGGTCATTTTGAAGGGTAGTAGAGTTATCTGTGGTGTTGAATAGTTTGACATCATCGGCAAAGAGGACACAGCTGCTTATAATTTTATTACAAAGGTCGTTGATATAAAGCAGAAAGAGTGTTGGACTTAGAACGCTGCCTTGGGGACACTGCTGTTAACAGGTGCAGGATTTGATAGGGCACTGCCTATTTTGACCACTTGTTGCCTGTTTGACAGTAACACAGCTATCCAATTATGCAGGGGTCCAGAAATGCCATAAAATTTTAGTTTCAGAAGTAGTTTGTCGTGCACTACTGAATCAAAGACTTTACAGAAGTCTATGTAAATTGTGTCTATTGCTTTTCTCTGGTCAAGTTGAGAGGTCCAGATATTTTTGCAGTTTATGAGTTGCAGATTACATGACAAATTTTTCCTGAAACCAAATTGTTTATCAGAGAGTAGGTTATTTGTCACTAAGTGGAAGGTGATGGATTGGTTTATAATGGATTCCATGACTTTACATGTGACACAACAAAGAGAGATTGGTCTATAATTCTCAACAAGGCTGGGGTCACCTTTTTTTGAAGATAGGTATGACTATTGCTAATGACCATATGTCAGGCAAGAAGCTCATTCTAAAAGATACTTCATAGATGGTGCTTAGTGGTTCAGCTATGGCGGAGGAAAGCTTTTTAAGAAAGAAGGCACATATTCCATCAGGACCAATAAATAGAGATGGCTTTAGTTTGTGTATTAGCAGAAAGCAGCATACATGAAAGCCAGCAAAAAGGTTTTGAAATGTTAAAATTGAATTCTAACATGCTGATAGAATACTGTAACTGCTAGTCTGCTGAATTTGAAATTCTCTGCAACAACACTAAAAATAACCACCTAGAGGAGAGGAGAGGAAGGGAATGCAGACAATTTTTGAAATGAAATCAACTATTTGTCTGGCACACATCTACTTGCCTTCTCCCAAATATTTCTGTACACTATTTGCCAAACATTTGAATTAGAGAGCAAGAATTCAAAGACTTTTGGATTTTTGGCTTCTAGTTGGTTCTTGGCAGTATCACCAGGAAAAACTGCCAACCAGGACTCTGAATTGATGAAAATGTCACTTTTCAGATTGTAGGACAATACCAGATAACCTGTTTTGTTTGTTTGTTCTTAAGTAAAGGAATTACAAGTTCTATTTTGTGTTGATTTATACATTAGATACTTACTCAACATTATATGAAGCTGATGTGCAATTAGTTTTAATTAACTTTCATTCTTTCTTCTTTTTAAATAGACAACTCAACCAATTACTGAAGAAAGGAAACAATTATGCCTTTTGTAATAACTTTTGGGATATATAGATAACCAAACCACAAACTACCTCATCTTCTCTTCTTTTTGCAAGAAAAAACTATTTTCTTATTTTGTCACCATTTTGTTTTAGGTTTTGTCCCTATTTTTTTGTGACTTGTGATTAAGTTCCTGGTTCATCTGAATTCTGCAGAGTCCCTTCTAAATAAGGTGTAATGAAAATAAGCATGGTGCTTTTAAGATTACCCAATTCTGGCTGCTTGTTTGAAAATGAAATGAAGCAGCTTAAAAAAACCTGCTTGAAAGTTTAAAAGTGGTGTTTTGCTGACACTGGGCATTCAGTGCTTTGAAACAAAGTCCTGAAAAGAAAACCTATTTATTAGGGAATGAATTGATTGGAGACAATAATATCTAAATCTAACTTTTGTAGAGGTAAAAAGTTACAATATTAAAGTTAAGATCTTCCAAATGATCTTCCATGTCTTTAGGTCTAAGTTATTAAAATTCTGAATAATTTGCTATTTTAAAAAATAAACAAACAAAAACCAAGAATATCAAGAATACCTTTATACATAATGTCTGCTTAAAATTTTATTAATACATTTGAGCAAGTAAAAGTAGTTTGCCTACGCATCATTTACTGTAAATATTGTATATGTGATTTTGGTTGTCGATGAAATCTGGACCATGCAGATCCCACTGATGGGTAACAGCTAGTTTGACTTCAAAGGTTGAACTGGGGCTCCTAAAGTTTCAAAAGGGATCAATGAAAAGCCAAAACAGCCATTTCCAACTTTCCTACATGTCTTCTGATACATGGGTGAACCATTCACTCTTCCCAAGAAAGAGAGAATTCATGAAAAAGGGATAAACAGCTTTTTTGTTTTCTGATGGGGTTAAAGGATCTCCCAGAGAATCTCTTTAGAATTTTGAGGGAAGCAACATGACAAGCATTTTTTGGGTGCACTTTCCTTACCAATCAAATAGCAATATGAAACCTCGCCAAGCTTCATCCATTTTCTCTTGTGACTACCTCTCTGCTGAAGTTGTTTCTATGCACCTTTAATAAAAGTTCAGCACTATGATCATACCTTTTATAATACCCAAAATATTACCCTCCTCCCTTCTGCAAATGTTTGCTTCTCAAAAGCAACATCAGAAATTTATATAAGCACATTAATTCCCTCTCCAGCTCTTAATAATAATTAATACAGTGTCATAATCCCATCATACTTTCCCAATGCAGCATTTGAGTAATTATTTTCTATTGGATTCTGGGCAATTAGCTTTTATTATTGCTGAAATCAAATATGCAAATGGAAGAAGAAAATGTCAGTTTATCAGATTAATCATGTAAGCCATATTTTGAATTTGGGGAAGAACTTTCCAGGCACTGTAAAACAATATACAATTTCAATTCCACATTTGGTATTACACATGTATATTTTAAAAAATGATTTTACATTGTAGAAGAGGCTAAATTTTGTTTCTATTTTTACCTGTGCAGATTCTATTCCATGACATGATTTGCACCCTTTCCCCCCAATTAGATTAATCTCTAACAATAAGCACAAAGCTAAATCAGCTTTTAAGAAAGTATACAATTATATCAAATTCAGAGTACAAAAGGACAATCTAATTACATCTTACTTCTTCTCAAAGTATTTATTTATTCTTTGCATAGTTGCAAAGTATTGTGGAAGACTAATCTCAAAGAAGTACAAAGTAATATAGAAATGACCCCCTCTCTCTCTGTTTCTTTCTCTTTCTCTCTGACTATCTCTATTTCCCCATATCCCAAAAGTAAACACGCTTATTATATATAAGACAGACAGTTCTTGGCTGTGAAAATCTAGACAATCACTTGATGGTATTAAAAAGTTATATTCTTGCCTGTACAGGCCATCTGGATACTAAAAACCCATTTTTAGTAGCTCCCAGAAACATATAGTAAAAGTCAATTTGTTACCACAACCTTATTATAGGTTTCTTCTTTCCATTAATTCCAGAAGCATAGCTTAGAATTGTTCTGACTTTGCTTCAGCAGGAAAGAAGATTCCATTGGAGTCTTAGTGGATCTTATCCAAGATATTGTGTCTATGTAGGAAATAATCTGGTCCTGACAACTGGAAGATGCATGATTCAAAGAAATGATTAGTTGCTAGATGGTTGAAGAACAGATAATTAGACAATGTTGTATTTGTTCTGAATCTGCTTCTCTCCACTCGAATATCCTTATTAATCCATTTTGGGTATGGTAGAGATAAAAGGACTAAATGGCAAAACTGATGCCCTGGAGCCTGTTTCTTCATATTTTTTCATTGGTCAGAAATTTTTCTTTTCTCTTGATTCAGACATCATCTAAAGCTTTTTGAAATACTTACCACCTTTCATTAATGTAGGACTGATTTTGATTTTTTACACATTAGTTTTTTGGCCGTATTTGCCCCCTACAATCTTTTTGGCTAACACTCTTTAATTGAAAATCAGACAATATCTAGGCTAGAATTGTCCATGAAGCTGGTGTTTTTGATCAATTAATTCATGGTTGTTTGATTTCCCTGTGTTCAGGGGAATCATTTGGATGTTGTCCTTTGCTGACAGAACAGAGAAACTAACAAAAATTGAAGGAGTGAGAAAAACCCCATAATTGAGTATATATCCACCTCTCTGATATGGACTCAGCAATACAAAAAACAAAAGCAAAAGTTTCTAAACTGAAATAGGATCTGGCTGGACCAGCTGTCTTCCATGGTTTTTATCCAGGCAGACCAAACTAATAGGGTGGACATGTCCCAGATTCTTTCAATTAAACATATAATCTTACATGAGCCAGAAGTGTGCCTTTTCTGTTGCAATGCCTGCTTCTGGAATGTGGTTCCTTTTGATATCCATGAGACTCCAGCCCTGATAGCATTCCAGAAGACCTTAAAAACTTAGCTGTTCTTCCAGGTCTTGTGCTATGGTGGCTGGGATTCCTGCTAAGAGCATAGTGACCTAGACTACTTCCCCTTTCTTCCTTTGTACTGTGCTCTTCATGGCAGAGGCATCATCTCCTACCTCTTTTTTTCTCTTGGGGGGAGTCATGATAAATGAGGTAAGATTATTCTTGGGAAGCTAAACACTAGTTTAGAGAAATCTTCTGGAACTTCTGATGAAGATCATAGTGAATTAGATATTCCTAAAGCAGTGGGGATAGAATTATGGCAGTTTTGGCAGACAAATTCACGAAGACCAGCCAGTGCAAGTATTTCCAGATAAAGGAGGGACTGTGAGATTATTCATATGTATGATTTCACACAGGTGCTGTCTGTGAGTAGACTATAGGAACTGAGGATATTGTGTTTGGTTTGTGTTGAGCAGCTAAAGTCAAGAGATTTCAATCAAGCTCACAACCATAATTTTAGCCTAATATAAGGATACAAAGTTCACCCAAATCTCATTTCATAATCACTTTTCTTTGTAATTAACTTGCAGCTAAAGAGAGATTTTCTAAGCAACCGAATAAATTTCAGCTTGCTGAATTATAATTCTTTTTGGCTTATAAATGAATAAATGTAGAAAAGGGCTTTAAGAACATACAATATCTGGCAAAAAAATAACAAGGAGCTAATGTAAGAAAGTTTAAAGGACATAAAGTAGATAGTTACTTTGAAAGATTACTTTTTATTGAAAGTGCTAGAACCAGATCAGAGGTGGTATTCATCAGGTTCTGACCAGTTCTGGACAACCGGTAGTGGAAATTTTGAGTAGTTCGGAGAACCGGTAAATACCACTTCTGACTGGCCCTGTCCCCATCTATTCTCTGACTCCTGAGCCCAGCTGATCGGGAGGAAATGGGGATTTTGCAGTAACCTTCCCTTGGAGTGGGGAGGGAATGGAGATTTTACAGTATCCTTTCTCTGCCATGCCCACCAAGCCATGCCACGCCCACCAAGCCATGCCCTACAGAACCGGTACTAAAAAAATTTGAATCCCACAACTGAACCTGACCTCCTTTTTCTTTATTATAAAAGAAAATTTAATACTATTTTTCTTATGTTATTTGTTTGTTTATTTGTGCTAAAATGTTTGACGCTCATGCTGATATTCCAAAGAGAACTGTTAGCATCAAGTTTTTGCTAAAACTTCTACAGCATAAACACAGCTGCAGACGTTTTAGCAAAAATATCTTCAGCCATGTTTCACTTATCTCTGTCCCAGCACATCACTTACTTAATTTGTTCACAATTTCAGCAAGAAAAGAAAAGAAAAGAGAGATACATGATCATGTACAGTATTAAAGCACAAAAATCACTCAGGCAGTGACAGAGAAAAACATTTCGGAGAGATCTGGTTCACTGTGATGAATAATACCCTCAAAAGATAAGCTATGTGTCAGATGGATTCATACATGGTTAAAAGTCACATGTCTACATTTCTCCAGGACACTACTTCTAGCCCAACTGGTGTACAAGTGGGACTTTCAAATAAAGAGTATCCTGGAGAAAAATGGGGACTTGTAAAGGGGCTCAGAGAAAATGGATAAATTTTGTTGAAAATATGAAACTTTGTCAGTAGGAAATGGCAATGAAGAAGAAGGTAACATTTATTGTTTCAAAAGCCTTTGAAACAATAAACAATGCTGAAAAAATCACAATGAAAACAGGAAAAACATTCCCAAAGCTCTCGGTGAATGAAATAACAGTTAACAGAAAATAGCAATAAAGGGGAAATAGCAATGATGAAGAAGAAGCATTCACTGGATAAGCTAGACCTTAGCATTATAGAGGAAACAGCATTGAACAGTCCCTGAGGGCTGATGATTGGACTATGTACACTTTTATGGAAGATGGCAAGTTCAATATATGTTCTGTTCTGCTCAAACCACAGATCTGTTCTGTTCAAACCACAATAATTATATTGAGAGTGGAGAGACTTGGGATACTTGGGAATTGGGAGTTCAACAGGAGAAGCAGAAAAAAGAGAAAAAGGGGACTAAAAGTCAGTTTAATAATAGATAGTTTAGGGTAAAAACAATAAAGAAAAAGGCAAAGGGGATTAGAAGCCAATTTGCAAGAACTAAGAAAGCAACATAAAGGGATTAAGTTTTCTTTCTGAAGTTAAAGCAATATCTTAGAGCTGTAATGTAAATTGAGATTAATGAAGGACTCCAACAGATTTCTACCTGCTTTGTAACCATACTGGGTAGAATCAACTTTAAATTACTAGGAAGACTCAGCTTCACTGGCTACAAAAGACTTCTCTCTAACACAGGGGTGCCAAACTTGCAATGACATATTATCATCACACGATGTATTGCAACTTCTTTTCCCTTTGCTAAAACGGGGTGGGGGTGGACAGCGTGTGATGCATCCACCCTTTGGGCTGCGAGTTTGATACCCCTGCTCTAACATAAGCAAAGCTTTTTGAAGTTCTTCTTGAAAAACTTCACCTGTTGGGGAAAAGGGGAACTCAAAAGGCATTTCCACCTCTCTCTGGATGGCCAAAAGTCAACTATTTTATACTGTGTCTAACCAATGCATTATCTGGAGCGAGGAGAGGCATCCACCCATTTCTGATTGTCTTAAAATCTTTGTCTTAAAATGTCTACTTCTTCTTAAACTCAGTGTTGTTCCCACTGAAGAGATTTATAATTCAATCACCTCCAAACAGGATATCTTCCCACAATGGAAGTCTCATTCTTATAGGATGCACTGATCTCGGGACAAGATGGGTGGCATACAAATTGAATGAACGAACAAGTAAGTGAGTAAAACACATCTTCATCGGTATTATCTTGTGGAATCCCATGTCTCCTCCAATGCCTGACATATTACTGTATGCACTGCATACTTTTTCTCCCATATAAGACTGATGGAGTACTTACTGAGATTTCATGGATACCAATAAAGGAGAATATTTGTAGCTCAGGGTTGAAATGAGGGAACTTTGGTGCTCTCTAAACTCGCTTGTTGTCTTGCAGATATTTCATTACCCAAATTAGGTGACATCATTAGTGCCAGTAAGGAGTGTGGTTTGCAATTTATATTCTAGTGGCTTGTCTGTCAGTTTTGCTGGGGGTGCTGTTAGAGATTCTTTGGTTGGGCTGTTTGCTGTTGTGACTTCTTTGGCAGTTTCTTGATTGGGGTATTGTTTACCTGATTGTTGGTCTGATGTTAACCTTGGAGTTAATCTATGCTACAGACAGCAAACCACACTTCTTATTAGCATTGTTGATGTTTCCTAGTTTGGGTAATGAAACATCTGCAAGAAAACAAACAAGCTCAGAGAGCACCAAGGACCCTTCATTTCATGGATAGCATTTCCTCCTGACAACCTGGAAGGAAGTGGGTTTCTGAATGAATTGCAGATTTTGTTACAATTTTAAAACTTTTTTTTAAAGGAGTGACTATCAAAAACATTCCTCTGTGCAGAAAATCATTCTTTAATCCTGCATTACGCATAGCAATAACTGAAATATTTGATGAACAAGACTTTTCATATCACACTGTAATCATTGAAGCATTTAGAAAATTTTAACTGTGGGCTTAATAACATTCCAGCCTCCCTTTAATGATCAAGCTGTATTATCTAATTTGTCAAGTAATAGCTTATGCTTCTCTTCTTTGCCCCCATTTCTACTGAATACTTCACAACTATCTCTACATCCTTGTTAATGTTGGAGCAAAACACTTCTTTATAAAAAGGTTGCTAATGGGTACCTAATGTCCAGCCTTAAATTCATTTAAAGAAAAAAGAATCCTGATAAATGTAGGAAGAAAATGTGCCAGTATTTCTCTGATACTGAAAGCTTTATTTCATTAGTAATAAGCATTTTGTGGTTGAAAATGATGGTGTATTTTAAAGTTTTAAAAAAATGAAATGAGGGTCCTTAAATACATATATATTCAGCAACCCATTTCTTCTATTTTCCCATTTTAGTGCAGCCTTTAAAAACCAATGATTTTTTTAAGCCCCAAATTAATACTGTGTCTCTATCAGAGGGATACAGTGGGTCAGGGCTAGGACGTTGAACTTGTCGATCGAAAGGTTGGCAGCTCAGCGGTTCGAATCCCTAGTGCTGCCATGTAATGGGGTGAGCTCCCGTTACTTGTCCCAGTTTCTGGCAACCTAGCAGTTTCGAAAGCACGTAAAAATGCAAGTAGAAAAAATAAGGACCACCTTTGGTGGGAAGGTAACAGCATTCCGTGCGCCTTTGGCATTGAGTTATGCCGACCACATCACCATGGAGATGTCTTCGGACAGCGCTGGCTCTTCGGCTTTGAAACAGAGATGAGCACTGCTCCCTAGAGTCGGCAATGACTAGCACATATGTGCGAGGGGAACCTTTACCTTTACCTTTATGTATATATTATTAAACATGTTAAAACACTGGGTTTTTTTAAAAAAAGGAAGAATGGAAGTGCTGTCCTCAATATTTATCCCAGTGGTACTTGTCCATACCCTATTACAAATGCAAGCTCTGATCTGCTTCTTATCACCCAGCTGGGGGACTGGAATATTGTCCTAATGTTTAGGGTCAATGCTGAATAAATTGCAATAGTTTATGCACACTTTATACAACTGTTTAATGCTATCCATTGGACAATATGGATCATTTTAGAGAGAATGCTGCAAGCATTTAACATGCTTCTCGAAACAGAAAACTGTCCCCCCTTTTCTTACTGTTGCAATACAAGTGAAAAATGGCCATTCCATTCACTTTCTTTTTATACAGAATTCATTCTCTATGGCAATGGGCCACAATAACATGAGGTTGATAAAAAACACACATTTTCTCCCTCTTTTTCCTCCCCTTTGTCTCGCTCCTACCTCTTCAGTGCTCTTACACTGCTACATATTGGCAATTGCATTTTTCATCAATAGCCATGTGATTCCTGGGTTCATTTTTTAACCATGTGCTCATACCATAGGAGTTTTGAATGACACAAAGAAAGCTTTGTGAATCTTTATATAATTCCTTTGTCTTTTTTCTGGAATATTTTATTTCACAATGAGTTGTTTCTTATGGACTTAATTGAATTAATGATTTTGACTTTGGTATGTACTCATGGTTCGATAATTATAGTTCACAATAATTTATTTTCCATACTATGTTCATTTTATATTATTAAATCAGAATCAGTTAATAAGCAAAACTTTCTTCAATAATGTCACCTTGTAGCCCATATTTTCTTTTCCAATAGAGGAAGAATCCTTAAATTACATGACGT
Source organism: Ahaetulla prasina (assembly GCF_028640845.1). Classification (NCBI taxonomy): domain Eukaryota; kingdom Metazoa; phylum Chordata; class Lepidosauria; order Squamata; family Colubridae; genus Ahaetulla; species Ahaetulla prasina. Next base: position 90,149,177 of record NC_080543.1, on the reverse strand, counting down.
GATTATTTAACATGTATTAATTGACTAGTTTATCTTATATCTAAATAAATTATTCATTAATGTTGAGCAATCTAGAACAATTGCACGCACACACACACACACACACACACACACACACACACAAGAAAATTCCAATCTTTATTGAAATGATAAGCATTTCTGGGGAGAAATAGCATGTTACACTTCTCATCTGAGCCCTCACTTTGTTTCACCTTACATGCAGTTAGAGGAGTAGTTAAAAGGAGGATTGCAAATATGAGTTTTAAGAAGTATTAAGTCAAATCAGTAGACAATTCCATTACATATGAATAAATTGAAGTTACTTCCCTGCAGACTACTTAAAACCACTTCTTTTCAATAGCCATTTATTAGAGTCAGTTTGATGCCCTTCCACCTGCAGTCCTACAGGGCACATATAATAATATATCAATTTCTCAAAGACTTTGCCCATCTGACCTGAAGACAGAATTGATTGAACATATTAAGATATAGGTGTTATACAGAAAATCAGTCAAAATTATTATTCCCTTTACTTAACAGAAGTCCAGGCTGCCAAAATTTATATGATAACCAGTCATCTAGATATCCTTCATCTAAAGCCGAAGGTCAGCAGCAATGAATATTGTATCTTTTAACTCTAAGGTGACATACACAATTGCAACCCTTAAAAATAAGGGTTGATACCGATGCAATATTTTGTAATGGCACAGATTGGAATAGATAAATAGATTTTCAGAATATATTTTAATATCAGTTTCACATCTTTAACCATCATTACTTTTTCCAGTACCATACAGTATTCACAACCTTATGATTAATAAACCAAAGAATTGCAAAATGTAGATTAATTAATTGAATATGTACCATCAAATCATTGTGGTCTCTTATGTGACCACATATGTAGATTTTCTCCATTAATCAATGTAGATTAAGCCAAAATATATGGCTCAGATTTCTATGAACACTTCCAACACACAAAAATTTAACTCATGCTCTTCATTTCCTCTGGAAGGATTATTTATATTCTGGTAATAATCTCATATAGGTGATTAGATGTGTAGCTAATCTAAAGACTTGCTAAATCTAAGACTTGCTTGCTTACAAATTAAAATAAGTCTTTGGATAAACTCACAGTGCTGCTGTTCTCGTAGTTTTCTGTGCCCTTGCTTTTTTCAAGGACACAGAAGGAAAGAGAAGTGCCTAATTATTTTTCATTAGCAGAAGAGTCCTCTGAGTAGAATTCTATTAAAGTAGTTTGAATCCAAACCATGAAAAAGAAGGGAGGGGGTACAGTTAATGTGTTCCACACTGGCATAACTTTTTAATAGGATATACTACACTGCTGATAAAAATAACTTTAGAAGAGAAGTTTTATACTACATAATTTTTAGAGGTATATGATTTGAAAAAGTTACTTAATATTTGCATAGAAACTTTTCATCCATTAGGTTGAGCAGCTATATGCCATTAATTTATAAATAGTTGTGGATTTGTTTGTTTCAGCAAGAAATTGCCCTGTGTGGTACATATTGCTAATAATTCCATAAAACATTTATGTTTAGATGAATAAATTAATTCATATTAATTCAATGCATATCATTGAAAAAACTTGTACAGTAAACTGCTTTACAAAATCTCATGGGGAAAAAAAACCTTCCAAAAACAATTTGAACATTTTAACTATTTTACTGAACGTTAGCCCATATACACCAAACATCCTTGGTATTAATCAATGGATAGGTCAGGTGCCACTAATTTGTTCTGAAAAGAAAATGTGTTATCATAAAACCAACTATTCTTAGAAGCAAGAATTTAAATAATAAAATAAAAATAAAATAAAAAAGAGCAACTAAGATTATTAAAGAACCGGGGCCGGGATAGCTCAGGCAGTAGAGAAGCCTGTTATTAGAACACAGAGCCTGCAATTACTGCAGGTTCGAGCCCGGCCCAAGGTTGACTCAGCATTCCACCCTTTATAAGGTAGGTAAAATGAGGACCCAGATTGTTGTGGGGGCAATAAGTTGACTTTGTAAAAAAAATATACAAATAGAATGAGACTATTGCCTTATACATTGTAAGCCGCCCTGAGTCTTCGGAGAAGGGCGGGGTATAAATGTAAACAAAACAAAAAAACTGGTATGGCAGGAATTGCTATGGCTAGTCTAGAGAAAAGAAGGACTAAGGGTGGCGTGATAGCAATATTCCAGTATTAGAGGGACTGCCACAAAGAAGAGGCAGTCAACTTATTTTCCAAAGCACCAGAAGGCAAGAAAAGAAACAATGGATAGAAACGAATCAAGGAGAAAAGCAACCTGGAATTAAGGAGTGACGACAATTAACCAGTGGAACCAGAGGTGAAATTCAGCAGGTTTTGACAGGTTCTGGAGAATTGGTAGCAGAAATTTTGAGTAGTTCAGAGAACTGGCAAATACCACTTCCGGCTGGCCCCAGAGTGGGGTGGGAATGGAGATTTTGCAATATCCTTCCCTTGGAGTGGGGTGGGAATGGAGATTTTTACAGTATCCTTCCCCTTTCATACCCCCCCAAGCCACGTCCACATAACTGGTATGGAAAATTTTTGAATTTCTCCCCAGAGTGGAACAGCTTGCCTTCAGAAGTTGTAGGTGCTTCATACTGGAGGTTTTTATGAAAAGACTAGAATGCCACTTGTCTGAAATGGTATAGGATCTCCTGCTTAAGCAGGGGATTGGACTAGAAGACCTCCAAGATCCCTTCTGATTGATTAAAATATGGTTCATTTTTAAAAAGGAAATTGCAACAAGCAGTTTAAAAGACAATTCAGGTCTGGAATAGATTGATAACTTATAAATGAGAGAGGGCAGGTATATCTTTAGTTGTCTAAAAGAAGACAGTGTGGGAGTCAACCTTATTTCTTTTGGGATCAAGTTCCATATACATTAGTATACTTCACTTACCTTTAATTAAAAAGTTTTAGTGTACTGACCCACTTTTTCTCAACCTGCCTAACTTTTATATTCCTACTTTTCTTTTGCCACTTACTACTACACAATATCTTTTATTTTTGTAGCCTTTCATTTTCATCTTAGAATGACTCGACCTAGAACATTTTAGAAGTATGATCTGCAGCTAATGGACTTGCTACTAATGTATGGGGAGGTGAGGGAAGGAGGTCTTAAATGTTATAATCCTATATAAAATAAGACATGCATTTGGGAAGCTGTTAAGCAGGAGTTCCTGCTATCATAAAGTAATAAAATAAAACAATAAAAGTGAAAGAGCAAAGCCAATTGGCACAAGAGAATAATGATTAGAATTTGATTTTAAAACCTCCTGTAGATATCTTGAATGACTATGTTTTCCCTCAGAGAAAACTCATTTTCCAGTGCTCCAATGACATTATATTTCACAAAGAGCAATATTACACTATTAAGTGCTTTAGCATGTTTGGATATAAAAAGAACATCACAAAGTATCAAAATATATCAAAAGAAGCATATTGTGATGATTGTCCATTCTTTATACTTTGCATTATAAAAGTAATCATATTACAAGCAAATATAACTTCTATTTATAGACTCTGTATTTCCAGGTGACACAACTCATCTACCTTTTCAAAGCAGAATTGCCATTTTGAATCATTATTGCTCAGAGCTTGGAAAATGCCTATCTAAAATCCATTTATTTCCACATATACTTTTCTATATCCTTTTTTAAAAAATATGAAACCTTTTTTAGTGATGGTATACTTTACAGTTCATGTGCATGATGTACGGTGATCAACAGAAGAGGTTTTTTTTGTCATTTTATCTTTCTGGTGCCAGGAAAAGCCCTTTTTAATTAGTCCAGTCCTTTCACAATGTATTCTAAAGCCGGTTTTGTTGCAAATATATTTTATTCCCTGACCTCAGGAAATTTGTATTCTGCTGCCATTTTCAGTGATGTTTGTTTGCTTTGCTTTAAATGGTAATAAAATTTGGGAAGCTGTTAAGCAGAACTTCCAATGTTTTACAAATAATAAACCAGTAAATAAATTTACCTTTTTTATAGAGAATAAAACACAATAAAACAGACTTTCTGAATATATTCCAATTCCAAATAGAGAAGCAAAATTTGGATATATTGATGAGAAAGTGGGTAGACATATATCCACCATAATAGTAAAGAGTGAGAAATTAAATGTTTTTCACGGCAATGATTTGAACTAAAACTCAATCAGCACTAATTCAATGGAAGATTGAAGACTGGATAGCAGGATCTGTGAATAATCTTATAGGATATAGAACCCACTAATGCAACCAGCCCATCTCTCCACTGTATTTTAGGTAAGGGCTATCTTTACAATTGCTACCAACCTGTCTTCCATAGAGACATTGCATGAGTCAAAAAGACACCTCACATCCTGAACATAAATTGTTTCAACTTTTATCCTCAAAATGACATTATAGGCACTGCACACCACACTAGACACAAGGACAGTTTTTTCCTGAATGCCATAACTCTGCTAAACTAATTCCCACAATACTGTCAAATTATTTACTAAGACTGTATTACTATTATTTTTCTCATCCTTCCTATTACTTATCTCCTCCCATTATGACTATAACCTTGTTGCTTGTATCTCTATGATTTATATTGTTTTATTTGTTTCCTAGTATGATTTGATTGCTATTAGTAACCAATGGCTATCACTAAGTGTTGATAAATGTATTTTTTTTCTTTTATGTAGACTGAGAGCATATGCACCAAAGACAAATTCCTTGTGTGTCCAATCACACTTGGCCAATAAAGAATTCTATTCTATTCTATTCTATTCTATTCTATTCTATTCTATTCTATTCTATTCTATTCTATTCTATTCATCCTTCTGCTATCAACTATGGAAATGCCAAAGTAAAAATCTGACATAGTTACAAGAAGCTTTGTCACCAATTGCACGTTTCAATATACTGCTATTTGAAACTCTCCTTGCTTACAGGTTTTTTCCTGGTTCCTCCCTGGATTGGGAATCAGATTAGGGATCATCTCAGAATGTACTTGAGGGCATTGAGAGCTAATACTGGCAGGACTCCTGCCTTAATACCAGATTGAAAAGAAGGTCTGGGAGAAAGAAAAGGAAAAAATAATTTACCTCTGTATTCAGGGTTGATATCTGGATACTGGATCTTACATAGATAGAACTGTGTAAGAGAACTCACTAATAGACTAGTGAGCTAAAACATACAAAAAATGGTTGCTGGAATTGGGTAAGTCTAGTTTAATGAAAAGAAGGCTTGATGTTCATTGATCATGTTCGAAGAGGACCTTGACATCTAACAGGTTGTGGCTGGTAAGGCCTATATGGGCATGGAATGTCTGGCAGACATGTGGGCACCTGGTTGCAGCATTTGCAGCTCTGGCTTTGCGGAGTACTTACTTCTCTTGTGCTATGGTTAAAAAGAAGGGCTAAGGATGACATGATAGCAGCAGACAGGGGTTGCCACAAAGAAGAGAGAGTCAAGCTATTCTCCAAAGTACTTGAGGGCAGGACAAGAAGCAATGGGTGGAAACTAACCAAGGAGAGAAGCAACCTAGAACTAAAGAGAAATTTCCTGACAGAACAATTAATCAGTGGAACAACTTGACTCCAGAAGTTGTGAATGCTCCAACACTGGCAGTTTTTAAGAAGAGATTGGACAATCATTTGTTTCCTGCTTGTGCAGGGGTCAGACTAGAAGACCTCCAAGGTCTCTTACAACTCCATTATATGGAAGATTTTACAAATTCCAAAAAGTGCCTGTCTTGTTCACCTGAATTTTATTTGGAAAAAGAGGAGTGGTACAAAGAAAGCACAAAGGCACTAATCATACATAAAGGTATTCATATAGTTGTTGTGTATGTGCTTCACTAAAACTCAGTGTGATTATATGCGTGGAATATGTGATTAATGCAGAAAATGTGATTTAAGGGGATATTTTTGTAGTTGAGATTTTCAAAGTATCATATAACAACATGATGAACTGATATTCCACCTATTTATGAGAATACTATAAGAATAAAAACTAGCCTCTGAGTAGAGTAATTGTTGTAAGCTGGTCCTGTCAATTTAATAAACATGAATTATAAAGGGAGTGATCCATTCTTTTCAAGAGAAATCAAATTATTTCTCCACCTCAGTGAAATAAGTCATGTCACCACCATGTTCAATTCTTTCACAAGACAAGTTCAATATACAGTCTTATATAAACCTGATAATAGACCCTGAGAATTCTAATTCTGGATAGCAGGATATGAATGTGGGAACAAAGACAATAGAAATACAGTTAGAATTTCAACAAAGGTTTTTAAAAATAGTTTTATCGGTCACATAATTGAAGAGCTTTAATTGGGAGAGGAGAGGAGAGGAGAGAGAATATGGGTTTATTGGAAAATCTCCAGGAATAAGAGGTTTACATTCAGATAAGAGTGACACTACCATCAATTTAATTCCAATAGTAGATAATGAGTGGGAAAGAGTTTAACAGAGAATCTTTTGCAAATCTTTTTTTTTCTTGAAAATTTATTTAGTGTAATTTAAAAATTTTATACTATTAACTTCTGTGAAATTTGGCATGTTTTAATTATTAATCAATTATACTTTTTAATAATATCATTCAGTTTTGATGAAAAAAAAAACCCAGAAACGATCCTCCCACAGATCTTTTAAAAAGACATTTTAAAGGAGTGTACCATAATTTCTTTAAACTTTATCATACTACCTCTACTTTTTATTTTTTAAACAAAAATCTTTCTGCATTAAAAAATATACAATGTTTGTCTATCTATCTATCATCTAGCTAGCTAGCTAGCTACTGTATCTATCTTTTATTTTTTAAATTGGAGGACTAGTAGCTAAAGCTCCAACTATGAAATTGGTTAAGAGACTTTTTGCGGATTGTAATGATTAATATTTTATTTCCCATGCATTATGATAAAAATGGTTTATTTAACATGGCATAAAAAATCTAATAACTGCTTTCACATTATTAAATGTGAAAGGAATTGTTTTGTTTTATTTTTCTTCATTATGTATAGCCCGTTGAGGGTTTTCCTGTAGGGTTATCAAATTAAACAAAAACGTTGCTTTTGTTCCTTTCCTATCAAGCAGGTAATTTCAGAATACACAGCTTGCTAAATAAAGGTAAAAACAAAATCTGCATCTCTTGATGCTATGTTCTAAACATCCCCAGGGAGTTCAGAAGCTTCATTCTAGATAAGATAAGATAAGATAAGATAAGATAAGATAAGATAAGATAAGATAAGATAAGATAAGATAAGATAAGATAAGATAAGATAAGATAACCATTATTGTCATTTTTACTGTGGGTACACTGATACACATTAAAAACAAAATTCTTTTGCCTGCTCTCAAAAGAAAGTATATATCTACCCATACCCATAGATAACATACATATACACATTCCATACATACATACATACATACATGTGTGTGTGTGTGTGTGTGTGTGTGTGTGTGTGTGTGTGCATGTATAATTATTGGCCATTTTTAAATACATAGCAGAAATAAGAAGCTTGAATGTTCACAAGGTTGATGCTATATGGAACAAAACTGGGACTGAATCTAGATGTTCTGCTTAGGATACCACAAAGCCTCCTCCCAGAAGGTAACAATGAAAACAGGTCATGAAGAGGATGGGTACCGTCCGAGACAATGCTGTGGCCCCTGCTCAAGCATCGCTTATATGCTATGTCCTGAATGGAAGGAAGTGAACTACCAATAATCTTTTCTGCCATTGTCACATCTCCACTTTCTGCACCCCCTTCCTGTCTGAAGCAGTAATGCTTCCAAAGTAGACTGTAATTCAATATGACAGGATGTTCTCGGTTGTCCCTTTATAGAAAGGGATGATCTATATAACTTGATTGATATGTTACCTATAAGATTGTAAGTAATATTCTTTCATGTCAATATTTAAGAAGGCAGGAGATCTGAATGCCAAAATTTCAGTAAATGGATATGGATATTTAGAAGGTATAAGGTTTAGCATTTCTGATATTGAATGTGAGACCTCTTTAGTTAATAGGGGCAGGAGAATCTTGGTGTTTTTATAGGAAACTGCCAAGCATCAAGCCATATTACTTGACCATGTTCATCTTTGATAGGTAGCAAGTTTCAAGGATCAGACAAAGTCTTTTACATGGCTTCTATAGCATATGCAATAGGCAGTACCAAACAATGAATTTTTTCCTCCCTCAAATCAGTTGGACTACAACTGAAAATTAGGTAATATTGGTACAAGCTGCTCCAACTGTTTGTGATGACTAAGGATGCTAAAAAGAAATTCCAATCGTGCTTTTTATAATTTTGTGAACAACAAACTTAATGACTCGAGATCCATCCCACCACTAAAAGAATCTAACGGCAAAGAATATAATGATGAAACAGTTAAAGCAAACCTCTTTAACACATTCTTCGGCTCAGTCTTTGTTAACAGTAATGGTTTATACCCGACATTCCTCAACCACACCAACAACAACCTAACACATATAGTTTTCACTGAAGAAAACGTTGAAAAAGCTTTTCACAAACTGAAACCATCCCTATTTACAGGACCTGATGGACTATGTGCATACTTCTTAAAAAAGCTTTCTTCTAATATAGCAGAACCCCTAAGCATAATCTTTGGAAAAGCCTTCACAACCAGTTCCCTTCCCAAACTTTGGTCACTAGCCATGGTCATTCCTATCTTCAGAAAGGGAGAACCCAGCCTAGTTGAAAATTACAGACCAATCTCTTTATGCTGCATCACCTGCAAAGTAATGGACAATGGGAATAACTGTTACATGTTTCATCCATAGCCATGTAGTTTCAATGGCCAGGTCATGATATTTCATGATTTTTTCCAGTTCTTTTTTTTTTGACTCTGGCATCTCCTGGTACCGCGATATCAATAAATTGTATGTTACAGTTTTCAACAACAGTGACAATCCATCAGTATTTGAAAGTCCCACAAGATCTTTACCTTCTCATTTTCTATAACTTTTTCTCTTTTTTTTTTCATAAAAAAGTTTTATTTTTACAATCATACCAAACAGCTCATCCAATGTACAGTTATATACAATTAGTCGGGCTTGCCCAGTCACCCCCCCCCCTTTTTAACACTCTTCTCTCTTCTACCTTCTTTTACTTTCCAGACCTTCCTCTCCTTCTCTTATCTACATCCTCTCCTCCCTCCACTCTACACCTTCCTTCTCCCTCTTCTACCCCTCTTCCTTCCTCTTCTCCTCTCCTACCTCCTACTCTCTCCTCTTTTCTCCCTCCCCACAGTTCTAAAATGGTAATTGGGCAGACCCGACCCTACATTAATTATATTTATACATCTTCAATAATCCCTGTACATTAACCATCACTCCATCTCTACCCTCAACCCCCCAATTCCCCTCCCCCTTACCCCCCACCCCCCACCCCAACTTCCCAGAACAAAATTCAGGGTATCAAAACTAACAATCATAATCCAAAATAATTCCTAAATTATAATCTCTAGTCACTCCACACATAATCACACTCTCAATTCCCCTCTCCTTCAGAAATATATCTAATACAAAATATTTCCTAAATTTACTCATATGCTATTCGATATTTTTTTATCTGATACTTATTTTGAATATAATCAATCCACATTTTCCATTCTAAAATATATTTTTCTTGTATATAGTCTTTCAAGTAAGCAGAAATTTTTGCCATTTCTGCCAGATTTGATACTTTGAGTGTCCATTCTTCAATTGTAGGTAATTCTTCTTTCTTCCAATATTGAGCAATCAAAAGTCTTGCGGCTGTTATTAAGTTCAAAATCAATTTAGTCTCTATAGCTGTACAATCCATAATTATTCCTAGTAGAAAGAACTGCGGAGTAAACTTAATCTTCTTTTTCAAAATATTCTGCACGATCCACCATACTTTAATCCAAAATGCTTTAACTTTTTTACAAGTCCACCCTATATGGTAATAAGTGGCATCTTCACAATCGCATCTCCAACATTTAGCCTGTACATTAGGGTACATACATGACAACTTTTTGGGGTCTAAATGCCATCTATAAAACATTTTCTCTCATATTTTGCGCTTTTTCTACTTTATATTCCCATGACTTTTTGGATACAGGTAAGTCATATTTTTTACATAATGTCCATTGGATTAATTTAGCAACTCGGTCATGTCTAGCTTTGTAATCAGTTTGTGCGATTTTGCTTGCATTCACATATTAAATGTGAAACAGTTTGACTTTGTTGTTGCAAAGTCGGCAGTTTGGATTGTTGGTGGGTTTTTGTATCTTTGCTTTCATGGCATTGATTTGTAGTGCTTGTTTTTGAGCAGCGAGTATTAAACCTTCCGTTTCTTTCTTGATGGTTCCCATCTTAAGCCATGCCCATGTCAAGTTGTCATCACATTTTCCTTCAATGTTTTTCAAGTGCTGTCCATGCAAAGCTTTGGTTTTCCATCTATTTAATCTGTCATCCAGCTGTTTTTCCTTATATTCTGCCTTTGTTTTTGTTGTTTTTATATTGTTCTCTGTTTTTACAGCCTGAAGCAATTTTTCTGTACTTTGGTTCACATAATCAATCAAATTTCATTTTTCTTCCACAGTTTGATGGATTTGCAATAGCCCTCTGCCCCCTATTTTTCTTGGCAGGTACAACCTGTTGATATCACTTCGTGGATGTAAAGTGTGGTACATATTCAAAAGTTTGCGCGTTTTCCAGTCCAAGTTTTCTAGTTCAGCCAAAATCCAGTTGATGATTCCAGCTGAGTAGCATATCACTGGAACTGCCCATGTATTAATGCCTTTAATGATGTTTCCAGCATTCAGCTTGATTTTAATATTTTGTTATTTTTTTGTTATTTTGTTATTATTATTATTCACATAGTCAGCAAGTTGTTTAGATTGGATCTCATATTTTTATCTACCTATCAAGTCCTTCACAGGGACTGAGAATAGGCAGGTATAATACTTTGCCTTGCCATGTCTCTTTCTACAATTTTCTAAGAAACACTAAGAAAAACAGATCCTTACACTCTATTCTGGAAGTGCTTTTTCTTTTATTATCCTTCAACGAGACTCTGCATGCAGGCAATGTAAGGCATGTGCTTCTTCATGGAAGAGATGAACCTGAAATGGTTGTTGCCACTCTCTTAATTTTAGGTTAATAATTATCTAATGCGTCTTTATTTAATATTATTTAGTACAACATAATATTCTTGCACCAATAATTTCATTTTATTTCAAATGTAAATTATTTTGTATAAAATAAAGCAAAGGCATTATTAAGGAATAAAATTCTTTTCAATGGCTATTGTTTTAATGTTTTTGTTGCCGTTATTGTATTTCCTTTTTGACTCTGAGGCACTACTTAAAGTTTTCTTGGCAAGATTTCATAATGGCTTGCTATGGTCTGCTTCCTATGTAATGCTATAGTTTAAAATTAATAGTACGACTTCAAATTAAAAGGCAAGTACGTGGAACACAATCTCTTTTATGATTTAGGTGAAAAGGTGAGGAAGGGATTATTTCTAAGAAAAAAAATATGAACCAAAACTTCATACGAGAAATATGGATTTGAGGGGATAGATTTGCCAAATTATGCAATGCATTGAGTTATGTTGTGTTATCTTGTTTTATGTTATTACTTTTGCAGAAAACAATGTAATATTTGCTTGGAAAAGCTGAAGGAATTTATAAATTCATCAATTGTTATGAACAGAACCATTCTGTTCCTTTGAGACTTAAGAAGTAGATCAGAATGTAAATGATCTTTCACATTTCTAAGTTTAGCAACTTAGCTCACAAAGAAAATACTATGTTTAGTAAGCTTTTACATATATATATATACAGGTAGAATTGTTTTGTAATGTAACAAAACAGAATGCAATATATTTACTTGTTTTATTTATTTTTCATATTTCTGAATTGCCCATCTCCCTCAAAGATATAGGGAGTTCTTTCTTGTTCTTTCTTTTCACAGATTATTAGATTACTACCATGTTTTCCCAAAAATAGGACCTACCCTGAAAATAAGCCTTAGCCCAATTTACACATATGCACCTAATATAAGCCCTACCCCAAAATAAGCCGTCATGAAGGAGAATGGGTGTGGCCAACATAGGAGATGGTAAGAGGCATACCTAGTTTTGGATGTTAGTTGGTTGAGGGTTATGTACAACTGGTGGTTGTATAGGAGTTGGATGGGTGGATGGATGTTTTGGGTGGTGAGTGATTGGATGTTGGGTACTTGACTATTTGTTGAGATGGTTGGTTTGATGGTTGGTTGGAAGGCTAGTTGGATGGTTGGTTGGATGGATGTTCGGATGGCTGGTTGGATGGTTGGTTGGATGGCTGTTTGGGTGGCTGGTTGAATGGTTTGTTGGATGGCTGATTGGATGGCAGTTTGGATGGATGGTTGGGTGATGGGAACTTGATTGAACATTGGGATGGCTGGTTGGATGTTTTGGGTGATGGAGGGTTTGGTGGTGAGTTTTTGATTGTAGGATTTATTTTTTATGCAATCAGCACAGTAGTCAATATATAGGTTTGATTCACCATTGTCTTGTCTTCGTTTAAATTCAGTGCGGAGTTCACGAGAACGTATCTGTTGCAGGAGAGATAGATCAGGACGTGATCTAAGTTTACTGTAGGCACGGTTTGTTTTAGCAATTGAGTTGATGGTATATATGAACTTACGTTTGCTGTTCTCATTTATACAGATGACTCTGCAGAATCTTGGTGCTATTGAACCATCACTGTTTTTATATTCTGGTCCATCTCTGGAGACTGCAATTATTTCATTTGGGGAAATGGTTGATGAATTAAAATTTTCAATTATGTTGTGAATTTTGGTGATATCTGGTTCGTTAGTGTTTTCTAATCCAAATAATATTGCATTATTTATTTTTTGTCCTCTCTCCATGACATCTCTAATTAGTTGGTTAGTAGTTATTTGTTGTTTAGGTTGAGTTGAAGGATGTGTATTATGTAATGTTAGATGAGTTGGGAAGAGATTTAGATCAGTCGAGAATTCATTTTTTTGTGATGTAATTTGTTTTACCAGATTTGTGAAACTTTGTTCAATAACTGTTAGGATTTTTTTCTCTAAATTTTGTTCAATAGCTAGTATTCTTTTTTCTAAATTTTGTTCAATAGCTGCTATTATTCTTGTTTCTAAGTTTTTATCAGCGTCAATGGTTGATCTGTTAGATTTTTTGGCTGGCATAGTGATTTTTTAAAAATTTATTATGTAATTAGTATTGAAGCAGTATCTTTCTTATTTCTTTTATTTTATTTCACTCTTTTCAATTTCAATAATTAAAGAAGTATCTTTCTCTTAATCAATCTTCCTCAACTTCTATCTCTCACTCTTTCACTTTCACTGGTAATAAGTTTAGAGTTGTGATACTGGAGGTTGCAGAGAAGGAAGTGATGGGAGAATGGATGAAGCAGGGATGGAAATTGTGGATGTTGCAATCCACTATGTTTAATGGTGGAAAATCGGCGGGAAATTTAAAATGATGAATCTGGGCAGTTGAAGTCCTTTAGGTATGGGATGATGGAGGCGGGTAGGATGCAGTGGGGGTGGTGCTAAATCTCTTTAGCAACTCACCTGGCACTGAGTGATTCAGTCCTTCGGATGTAGCTCCAGTGGTGTTGTCTGCTTTGGTGGTGACAGCTGCTCCTAAATTCCGGCTGATCGGCAGTGGGCGGCGGCGGCTGTTTAAATCGTGGCTGCGGTGTGGCTCAGCAGTGGGCGGCGGCAGCTGGCACTTGAAACCTGGCAGCGGAGTGGATCAGCGGAGGGCTGCGGCGACCCTCACCCTGTTAAAGACCTCGGAGTTTTCATATCTAATGATCTAAGTGCCAAAGCCCACTGCAACTACATAGCAAAAAAGGCTCTAAGAGTTGTAAACCTAATCTTGCGTAGCTTCTTTTCCAATAACACCACACTACTGACCAGAGCATATAAAACATTTGCTAGGCCAATTCCTGATTACAGCTCGCCTGTCTGGAACCCATACCACATTTCTGACATTAATACAATTGAACGCATCCAGAAATATTTTACAAGAAGACTTCTCCGCTTCTCTGAAAACAACAAAATACCTTATCCCACCAGACTTGAAATCCTAGGTTTAGAAAGCTTAGAACTCCGTTGCCTTCAATAGGACCTGGGTTTAACTCATAGAATCATCTATTGTAATGTCCTTCCTGTTAAAGACTACTTCAGCTTCAATTATAAGAGCAACCAATAGATTTAAACTTAATGTCAACCACTCCAATTTGGATTGCAGAAAATATGACTTCTGTAACAGAGTTATCTGTGCCTGGAACGCATTACCTGACTCTGTGGTCTCTTCTCATAATCCCAAAAGCTTTAACCAAAAACTATCTACTGTTGACCTCACCCCATTCCTAAAAGGACTATAAGGGGCGTGCATAAGAGCACAAAAGTGCCTACCGTTCCTGTCCTATTGTTCCCTTTATTATATCTAATTAATATAGCTAATGCATATTCTTTACATATATATATATATATATATTTCACAATATGTTTTTTACTTATGACAATGTTTATGTATACTGTTATGACAAAATTAAATAAAATAAAAAATAATTTTAAAAACGGGTGTGGCCAACATAGGAGATGGTGAGCACAATGGGCTGACGGTGTCTTGCAGTAGCCACAGCCCATGCAGCACAGTTGAGTTGAGTACCTGTGTAAGCAGCAAATGGAAGCAAAGGCACAGGGGGAGGCAGCTGATCCAGACATGTCTTGTGGGCTGCAGAAAAGCTGAGCGGTGGTGGGCTAGAGTGGCAGCCACACGTCTTCATGCTGTGGCACTGTCAGCAGAAAGAAGCAGAAGTGTGGGGAAGGTAGGCAATCCAGATGTGCTGCGTGGGTGGTGGGAAAGCTGGGAGGTGGTGGCCGGCTGCGGGAGGCTTGTCTTCCCATGTCTCATCTTGCCTGCGTCCCAAGCAGCACATCAAGATCTGCCTTCCACTCCGCACATCGGGATTGCCTGCCTTCTGCTGCCTGCCTTTCACTCTGCACAGGCCCAGAGTGTGCTGACCAAGGGACTGGTCAGCTGCAGCTGCTGCCAGATACAATTTGTCCCTGTGCATTTGCTGGTTCTTTTGTGTGAATCAGGGGATGAGACACCCAGCTGGGCTGATCATCCTGAAATCATGTTTCTCTGAAATAAGCCCTAGTGCTTATTTTGGGACCCAAAAGAAAAGAAGATCTGATCTTATTTTCGGGAAACCATGATAGATTCCAATTTATTAGTTCTAGATTCACTAACCATCTACTTGTCACATGTGATTTAGATCTTTCCTATATGTGCCATATTTCATTCACTACACTATCCAGTTCTGAAATGCATAAGAGGGATGGAATAATAATAATAATCATCATCATCATCATTAATAATAATAATAGTTATCTCATTTGCTGTGTATGCTGTCATTTTGTGTAAATAAAATAATAATAATAATAATAATAATAATAATAATAATAATAATAATAATAATAATCCCACTGGGTGCCACCTTGACGTGGCGGGGGGCTTAACTGCTCCAATGAAGCTGAGAACTGTGCTGGCAGTAGTGTAAACCATGCCAGAGAGGTCTAGGCCAAGGAGCAGAACTGAGTGCACCCAACAACCCATGCAATGATTCACAGTGGAACACAACCGAATGAAGCCTATAGCGGTTCGGTCGTCACACGGGTTAACAAGGACCACGTCGGGTGTTGGGGAACCTGGGCATTTGTTGACAAGTGGGCTACAGGCCATGGGTCCCATAGCTGAGCAACCAGGGCATGGGCCTGTAGAGCTACTGGAAGCAGAACAACCTCAGAAGCAGCAGAGAAACAACATGTCAGAGAACCACAATGTAATGAAATGCTACTACAAAGCAAAACCAGAAAAATGAGGCTATCAAAAAAGGATGTACAAATTATGGAAACAAGAATACCCTGATTCAAGGATGACTGAATTACGATTAGCCAATCAGCGAAAATTCATAACTTGGAACAAAGTGCTCAGTGAAGTCGAACTGGAAGAAATATGGAAAAATTGTGAAACGGGAACACAGACTGAACAGCAGATTGTTGAAGTAGAAGCAGAAAATACTCCAATAACATCTGGAACAACTGAAAAGCCTGAATTCGAAGAAAATGCAGATATTTTGCAAGAACAGGATCAGCAAGGGCCTGAAGCCATCATTGAAACACCAGTAGTGCTCAATGCCAGGCAGCAAAAACTGAAAGTTAAAATCTTGGCACATGCTGCAACAAATGCAGAAAGAAGAAGGCTTCCATCATTGAAGACTGTGCCTAGAAAACATTGGGCGCCATTGGTGTCAGATGCAAACTATGCACTTGCAGCAGTCCAGATAACATCAATTGAATAAACAAATCAGCTTGCCTACAGTGCAGCAGCTATAGTAACGGAATAATTGGGGATTCAACAGTTGCAGCCCTCTAGAAAATTGACTGGGAAACAGCAGTAGAAAATCAGGTTGGAGTTGAAAATCAAGAGCCTGCGAGCAGATGCAAGCAACTTGAAGAATTTGCAGGAGAAAAAGCTGAAGAATAGTAAGATCAAGAAACATCTGATAAAAAATTACGGGCTCAGCATAAGAAAAATTGACGAAGCATTGGAAATTGTGAAGCAGCAGATAACCGCAACAGCAAGAAAAATCGAAAGATATGAAGCCAGAGTCATCCAGTACAAACAAAATCAATTCTTCCAATCAGACCAAAGTCGGTTCTATCAGAGTCTGAACCAGATGAGGGATATGAAAATTGAAAAACCTGAGAAAATGGCAACTACTCAGTTGCCTGGGTGGGAGTCTGAGAAAGGTTATAACAAAAATGCTGGGTGGATCAGAAACTTTGAGATGAAATTCTCCAAAAACAAAATGGACCAACTGAAAATAACTACTGAAATGATAAGCAACAGAGTGAAGAAAATCAAGAACTGGACATCGCCTGGCAAAGATCAGTTGCATGGCTTTTGGCTCAAATACCTGACCAGCCTACACAGAAAAATGGCCGAACAATTCAATGAGATGCTGCAGACAGGAAACATGAGTGAATGGTTAACAGCCAGGAAAACTTATCTGATATAGAAGGATCCAGCAAAAGGGGCCCTGCAAATTACAGGCCAATAACTTGTCTGCCAACCATGTTCAAGCTGTTGACCGGCATCATAGCTGATAGGATCCAGGATTACCTAGAAGCAAATAACATCTTGCCAGTAGAGCAGAAAGGAAACAAATGAGGAAGCAGAAGAACAAAAGATCAGCTCCTGATTAACAAAATGATTCTAGAGAACTGCAAAAGCCGAAAAACAAATCTGCATAAAACTTGGATTGACTACAAGAAAGCATTTGATTCACTACCACACAGTTGGATCATCAAGTACCTGGAGGTCATCAGAATATGCAAGTGCATCGGTAATTTCATTGCAAATATGATGAAGCACTGGAAAACAGAACTGTTTATTGGAAGTGAAAACCATGGACTGGTCAACATCAAAAAAGGGATTTTCCAAGGTGATTCTTTGTCACCTCTGCTGTTCATCATTGCTATGATCCCCCTGTCAACAATTTTACAGAAAACTAACCTGGGTTATCAAACTGCTAAAAATTCACAGAAAATCTCTCACCTGCTGTACATGGATGACCTGAAGCTATACGGAAAATCAGAAATTGAAATCCAGTCACTAACCAATACAGTTCGAGTTTTCAGCACTGACATCAGCATGGAGTTCGGCCTGGACAAATGCACCACAGTGGCACTGAAGAAAGGGAAGATCGTAGAAAGTGATGGGACTGAAATGCCCAATGGACAAACCATCAAGTGCAACCAACCCGAAGCCTACAAATACCTGGGCATACTGCAGCTGGACAATATCAAGCATGGGCAAGTGAAAAATGTGGTCAGCAAAGAATATACGCAAAGGATCAGAAAACGTCTAAAAAGTAAACTGAATGGCGGTAACACCATCAAGGCTATAAACAGCTGGGCCATACCCATTATCAGATATACTGCTGGAATTGTAAACTGGACACAGGCAGAACTGGACAGCCTGGATAGGAAAACAAGAAAACTGATGACCATACACTATGTACTGTAGCCACTTAGTGATGTTGACAGGCTATATGTGCCCAGAAAGGTAGGCGGCAGAGGACTTTTGCAACTGAAGCAGACAGTTGAAGAAGAGAAACATGCTCTGGCAGATTATGTGAAAGACAGTGTTGAACCAGCTTTGATGGAGGTCAACAAGAGGAAGCTGCTAAAAGTACAGCAAACCAAGTATCAATATAGGAAAACAGCAATGCAAACTCGAGCTGACAGCTGGTGTAACAAAGCACTGCATGGACAGTTCCTTGAAAAGATCCAAGGAAAAGTAGATAAGGAAAAGACCTGGTTATGGCTAACCAACGGAACATTGAAGAAAGAAACTGTTGTGACCCAGGTTCCTGGACCTGGACTCCTGGACTCGGATGATTCAGAAAGTGAGGGAGAAGACCTGGCAAGCCATGCTTCTCTTGGGCCCTCTCCCTCCCTGGCACCCATTCAAAGGGAGGAGGAGGGGCCGGCAAGGCCTGATTCTCTTGAGCCTTCTTCTGATTTGGCAATGCCCCAAGAACAGTTTTGGAGTGATGCAAGACTGCGCAGACGTGACCGGCGCGCGCAGCAGAAGCAGGTTTGGGATAAAGCCAAGTAATGATTGTCATGCAGTGACATCTGCAGAGACTATAAATAGGAGGCGGGACTTCCTGGTTTTTTGTCTTGGACAAAGCAATGAATTTGCGCGGGCAAACTGTATCAATGGAGGGAAGAATATATTTGTGAGTAATTCTGGCCTTATCTATAATTTCCTTGTTATCTCCAGAAACTTGGCAGGCCCGTGGGTAGACGTGGCCAGGACATTTATCTATGTAAATAAATTAGAAAAGGAGGCCTCTGACTGACTCTTTGCTGGGAGTATTGGGGGGAGGGAAACAGAACAGAAACAGAGGGCCTGATTCTTGCAGCCCAAGAACAAAACCATTAGAACAAATGTAATCAAAGCCAGAATAGAAAAATCTGCTGATGATCCCAAATGCAGACTCTGCAAAGAAGCAGATGAAACCATTGATCACATACTGAGCTGTTGTAAGACAATAGCTCAAACCAACTACAAACAACATCACAACACAGTTGCTCAGATGGTCCACTGGAACTTGTGTCACAACTACCATCTGCCTGTAGCTAAGAACTGGTGGGATCATAAGCCTGAAAAAGTGATTGAAAATGAGCATGCAAAATTACTATGGGATTTTCGAATACAGACTGATAAAGTTTTGGAATACAATACCCTGGATATAACGATTGTGGAAAAGAAAAAAGAGTGGATAGTCGACATTGCTATACCTGGTGACAGCAGAATCGATGAGAAACAACTTGAAAAAGTCACCAGATATCAAGATTTGAGAATCAAATTGCAGAGACTCTGGCATAAACCAGTGCAGGTAGTTCCAGTGGTACTTGGCGCACTGGGGGCTGTACCTAAAGACCTAGGCAAGCACTTAAAAGCAATTGGTGCTGACAAGATCACCATTGGCCAGCTGCAGAAGGTCACCTTACTGGGATCTGCTCTCATAATTCGCCAATACATCATGCAGTCCTAAACGCTTGGGAAGTGTTTGACTAGTGATCTGTGATACGAAATCCAGCATAGTTATCTCGTTGGCTGTGTATACTGTCATTTTGTGTAAATAAAACAACAACAACAACAACAACAACAACAGGAAGTTGGAAGGGACCTTGGAGGTCTTCTAATCCCTGCCCAGGCAGGAAACCCTATACCATTTCAGACAAATGGTTATCCAACATTTTCTTTAAAATTTCCAGTGTTGGAGCATTCACATCTTCTGCAGGCAAGTTGTTCCACTGATTAATTCTTCTAACTGTCAGGAAATTTCTCCTTAGTTCTAAGTTGCTTCTCTTTTTGATTAGTTTCCACCCATTGCTTCTTGTTCGACCCTCAGGTGCTTTGGAGAATAGTTTGACTCCCTCTTCTTTGTGGCAACCCCTGAGATATTGGAACACTGCTATTATGTCTCCCCTAATCCTTCTTTTCATTAAATTAGACATACCGAGTTCCTGCAACCGTTCTTCATATGTTTTAGCCTCTAGTCCCCTAATCATCTTTGTTGCTCTTCTCTGCACTCTTTCTAGAGTCTCAACATCTTTTTTACATCGTTGCAACCAAAACTGAATGCAATATTCCACGTGTGGCCTTACCAAGGCATTTATAAAGTGGCACTAACACTTCATGTGATCTTGATTCTATCCCTCTGTTTATGCAGCCCAGAACTGTGTTGGCTTTTTTGGCAGCTGCTGCACACTGCTGGCTCATATCTAAATGGTTATCCACTAGGACTCCAAGATCCCT
Organism: Ahaetulla prasina; assembly: GCF_028640845.1. Taxonomy (NCBI): domain Eukaryota; kingdom Metazoa; phylum Chordata; class Lepidosauria; order Squamata; family Colubridae; genus Ahaetulla; species Ahaetulla prasina. Next base: position 90,128,722 of record NC_080543.1, on the reverse strand, counting down.
CTCACAGGTACTACTATTGAGCAAGGTACCACATATACGGTACCTGTGCATTTTGGTTTTTTGGCCTAAATGTAGAATCTTACTTTTTTCACTGTTTAATTTCATTTTGTTAGATAGCGCCCAACGTTCAAGTCTGCCAAGATCTTTCTGTATCTTAAACGTTGGCTATTCCTTCTGGAGTGTTGGCTATTCCTGCCAGCTTGGTGTCATCTGCAAATTTGAGTATATGTATATGTACACACACACACACACACACCAGCCAGACAGTAGAGAGCCAAAAATATTAGTGTCCAAATTTAATTCACAGGAGAGCCAGTTTGGTGTGATGATTAAGGCATCAGGCTAGAAACTGGGAGACAAACCAACTACACTCCAGATTACAGAACAAAGATCTATTCTGCTATCTTGCGCTTCCCTGTGAGGACACAATTTCATCATAATATGTTTTTGAGAGTGAGTCTCTGGTATGCTTAATCATAAATACTGATAACCAAAATAACAATTGCCTATTTTAGATTACACAGTTCAAATCTAGTTTACACATTAATTTCTCATACAAATCCGGTCTCTACTTCTCCTTCAGCCCTGAAAAGAGATATTTTTGTCCAGTTGTTGCATAGAATTTATGTGCTGTTTCTCTTCTTACTATCCTATTTCACATTCACAGCACATAGCAACTTCTGTAGAAAGCACACAGAGTCGTTTATCTTCATTCTGTGGTTGAAATCGAATGTGATTCCTTTTTCTTGTGTGTGTTAATACAGTTTGACCAAGCTGGCTACAATTTTAACTAGTATATTAAATGAGGAATCCTTGTGATATCATTAAAAAAGCTTCACTGTCAAGGTTCCAGAAAAACCTCTTCTGCATAAAAAAACTCAGAAGCCATTGTCTTTCAGAGTTCTTTACTAGCATGAGGAAACTGGCACATGATGAGTGAAATTCCAAAACTGAACTTCCAGATTCTTTTCCCAGTTATACAAACCCCAAGAGTCCCACCCCCTTAACCCCTTTGCTGGTCACATGGTCCCACATTCTCCCAGTTCATTCGAATATCTTCTCGCCACTCCTCCTGCAGATGTGAACACCATCCGACCTTGACCGCTTGAAGAATGTTACCATACCACTCAACCCCCCTTCTTCCCCTCAGGGGAAAAATGTGGCAGCGTCTGGAACCCTAAAGTCTAGTATGGTTTCCAGGCCTGACAGGCATCCCCCCTTGGAAAAGAAGCTATATCCTAGGAAAGAAAACAAAGAATTAATAAAGAAGAGTGTCAGTGGTCCACACTTCCCTTCTACCCCCCTCTCCCCCCTCCAAGAGGTTTTTTAGGTTTGTCAGACAAAGTGTCGTAAAATTGTTTAATCAAATTGTCCGCATTTACTTTCCAACTTTTGACCCAAGTAGATTCAGATAATGGATATCCCTTCCAGTGGACTAAATATTGTAATTGACCTCTGTATAGTCTAGAGTCAATGATTTTCTTGATTTCATAGTGGGTTTCACCTTGGATTATCAAGGGTGGTGGGGAAGCGGCAGGTTGAGGTCTCAGACCAGATTGTCTAGCAGGTTTTAATAAGCTGGTATGGAATACCGGGTGTATTTTCCCCAACATTCGAGGGAGCTTGAGTTGGACGGTAACGGGATTAATAATTTTTACAATGGGGAAAGGACCCAAAAATTTTGGACAGAATTTTCTGCTGGGTATTCTCAACCTCAGATACTTAGTAGATAAAAAGACTTTATCTCCAATGCAAAAAGGGGGTTTCTCAGGTCCCAATCCAGTGACTCTCCCGATTCTCTGGGTTTTACTGTCCTCCATTGAGGTTGAGAAGAGGGAGGGGGCTCTCTATTCTGCCCCGGGGAAATGTTTTCTCCCGAACGACAGCTTACCCATGAATCGGAGTCTTTGGGCCGTGCACCAAGCTGACAAGCAGGCTCTACCACTTCGGGTTTTTGAGTCATATCTTCCAATGGGAAGTAGGTGATTTCGACTAAGTCCTCAGATTCCAACCTCTGTGCTACTTTCACGCTTTCAGCTTGCTGCCCTTCCATCTTCGCTGGGTCTTTGCACGTCTGTGGAGGTTGCGGAGGCTGGGGCCCAGCACCCCCCTAATGGGCCCCCTCTGAGCTGAGGAGAGGGTACCGTTAAGCAAAAGAAAGTTAAGAGTTTTGGAATAATGTCAAGATTCCAGAAAAACCTCTTCTGCATAAAAAAACCTCAGAAGCCATTGTCTTTCAGAGTTCTTTACTAGCATGAGGAAACTGGCACACGATGAGTGAAATTCCAAAACTGAACTTCCGGATTCTTTTCCCAGTTATACAAACCCCAAGAGTCCCACCCCCCTAACCCCTTTGCTGGTCACATGGTCCCACGTTCTCCCAGTTCATTTGAATATCTTCTCGCCACTCCTCCTGCAGATGTGAACACCATCCGACCTTGACCGCTTGAAGAATGATACCATACCACTCAACCCCCCTTCTTCCCCTCAGGGAAAAAATTTGGCAGCGTCTGGAACCCTAAAGTCTAGTATGGTTTCCAGGCCTGACATTCACATCATACTGGAAAAGGAAAGAAAGTAGAAAATATATTAAAGACAAAGGCAAACAAATATATTTTATCTCTTCAGGAAAAATTCAGAAAAACAGAACATCTAAGAGCCAGATGGCTCAGAGGATAACATCAAATTTGAAGATTTGCAATCATAATCCTAAAAGAGATATTTGTTAAAGGTAAAAAAATAAATAATTGGAGGCCACCACAACAATTGAAATTTTTTTATAAAGGAAGGATGCGTACAATTACCCCAGACATAGATGCAATATTATATTTATGGGAGCTTGGACTGATTGAGGTGGAGGATTTAATGGAGATAAAAGATCAAATGCTTAAGATGGGTGGAATACACGCGGAAACATCAACTCCAGAAGAAGAAAAAGGGGCTATTGGGGGGCAAGACCCTAAAGGGTTAAAGAGGAAAGAAATATCACCTGTGTTGGTTGAACAGAAGAAAAGTCGTGAGGACACAGTAGGAGAAGAAGCAGATAAGAGTCTTGGAAAATACGAAGCCAAATGCGGGAGAGAGCCATCACTATCTTTTTTCTTGAGTGATGAATTTAAATAGACAGCCCGAAAGAAGTGGCCTGGACATTGGCATGTCCCCTCTCCCCCATTCTCTTTATAGAGGCGAAACCGACGAGGATGTGGGGGAAGAAGATTGTTTGTATTTTATTGTTTGTCTTGTTTTTTGTCTTTTTTTTGTTTTCTTATCGTTTTCTTTATGTTAAATGTTGGTTATATGGGAGTTTAATGTTGGGTTTTGGGCACAGAAAGGAAGAGGCGGGGATAGGATTGAAAATTTATATTTTAAATGGGAGTTATAAAATAATGTCATGGAATGTGAAGGGTACAGGAATCAGATTAAAAGAAGAAGATTGGAATTTAAGATTAAAGAGATTTACGAGATATTTTATTTCTACAAGAAACCCATCAGAAATCTGAAGATTCAAATAGAATGTATATAAAAGGTATGCAAATATATGAAAAAGCATTTGGAACTTCAAAAGCCAGAGGAGTTGCAACACTGATATCAGATAGGGTGTATTTTGAAAAACATCAGGTAATTTTGGATGAGGATGGAAGATATGTAATAATTGTTGGAAATCTTAATGAGGAAAAAGTGACACTTGTTAATTTATATTTACCGAATGAGAAACAAAGAGAATTTCTTGAAAAAATAACAAAAATTTTGGAGAATGAAAGTGTAAGGAAAGTAATTGTGGCTGGGGATTTTAATTTAATTAGAGATAAAATAGATAGTACTAACCCCACCCGCTGTGGAGGAGCAAATAAAATGGGGATTTTAAATATGTGGATGCTTCGAAACGGCGTGGTGGATGTGTGGAGAGAGGTCAAAGGAATTGAAAGAGTATATACTTTTTTCTCTAAGATATATAATATATATTCTAGAATTGATTATATTTTTCTTTCTAAAGATTTGTTGAACAATGTGGATAAGGTAGATGTGGGAATTTTTAAAGATTCTGATCATGCAGAAGTTATGGTGGATTTAGATTTTAATTTTGAAAAAAAAAGAAGTTATTGGAGATATGAGGAGAAACTGTATAAAAATGAAAAGGATAAAAAATGGATACTTAAAAAATTGGAGGAAAGTTGGAGATTAAATGATAACGGGGAGGTTAAATTTGAAATTGTTTGGGATGCGATGAAAGCGGTGTTTAGAGGGGAGAGTATTAAATTATCAAGTAGGAAATATAAAAATTATAAAATTAAAATGGAAAGAGATAAAAATCAGATTAAAGAATTGGAAAATCAATTTTTGCTTACTAAAGAAAAAAAATTCTTCAGGAGCTTAATATGTTAAGAAATAAAATGATAGAAGAAGATACAGAGTTGGTAAAAAGAAATTTGAGATATTTAAATAGGAATTTTTTTGAATTTAGTAACAGAAATTCTAAGTTATTGGCAAAGATGGCAAAAAATAAAAGAGAGAAGAGAGAAATTGGACCTTTGATAGATGATAGAGGTATAAGATGTTATAAAAAATTAGAGAAATGTGAAGTGGTTAGAAATTTTTTTCAGAATCTATATTCAAAGAAACCAGTTAATCGGGGAAAATTGCAAAGCTATTTAGAAAAATATGTGGTGAAAATTGATCAAACATATAAGGAATTGATGGAAGAAGATATAACACAAGATGAGATTAATGGAGTTATACAAAAAATAAAATTAGGGAAAGCTCCAGGTGAGGATGGATTACCTGCTGAGTTTTATAAAGAATTTAAAGAATTAATAATACCAAGATTGCAAAAATTATTTAATGGAATATTACATGGTGGAGAAGTACCTTCGTCATGGAATAGAACGTTGATATCCCTAATTCCTAAGCCAGATAAAGATTTAGAAAGGATTGAGTCCTATCGGCCCATTTCTTTAATTAATCAGGATGCAAAGATATTTACTGCTATTATAAGTAATAGATTAAATAGATTTATAGATAGATATATAAGTTACAACCAAGTAGGTTTCGTGAAGGGTAGATACATGAGTGATATTGTTAGAAGAGTATTAAATATTATAGATGTAGCTGAACATAATGGTGATAAAATTGGTATAGTATCATTGGACATTTTTAAAGCTTTTGATTCCATACAATGGGAAACTATTAAAGTAATTGTGGAGGCTTTAGGCTTTGGTAATAAGTTTATACATGTTATTTCAAAATTGTATCAAAAAAGTAGTGCAAGAGTGAAGGTGAATGGAATATTAACTGAAGAGATAAAATTAGAAGCAGGTACGAGACAAGGATGTCCCTTGTCCCCAACATTATTTTTATTGGCTATGGAAATCCTGACAAAAATGATAGAAAAAGATGAAGAATTAGAAGGATATAAGGGGTATAAGATAAATTTGTATGTGGATGATACTTTAATTATTTTGAAAAATATAGAGAAAGACCTGAAAAAGATATATAAGCACTTGAAAGAATTTGAGGAAATGACAGGTCTGAAAGTAAATTGGTCAAAGTCAGAATTATTGATGGATAGTAATGGTAATGAGTGCGAGAATATGCAAGAGCAATTTGGGATAAGGATTAAAAATACATTGAAATATTTGGGTATAGTGCTCTCACTCAAGGTTAAAGAATTGAAAAAACTTAATTATGATGTGGTGATCAATGAAATTGAGAAGAAGATAGATAAATAAATAAAATGTTAAAGTTGTCTTGGTTTGGTAGAATTGCAATGTGTAAGATGATGTTGCTGCCCAAGTTTAACTTTTTATTCGAGATGCTACCGCTAAATTTGACAGAGAAAGATATTGAAGGATATCAGAAAAATTGGACAAATTTTGTAATGGTGGAAAAGACCTAGATTAGTGAAGAAAATGTGGTATCAAAATCAAAAGGAAGGTGGATTAGGAATCCCCAAATTATTTAATTATTACTGTGCGTATGGTATCCGGATAGTGGTAAAAATATTTAAAGGTGAAGATAACTATTGGAGACTTAGAGTTAAGGGATATAGAGAAATTTGGATCAAGGTGGTTTTAGATAAAGCAAACTTAAAATGTGTAATTAGAAGTTATTGGTTAAAGGATTAAGTAAAATGTGGAATAAATTTGTTAAAATTTTAATTCGGATATAATCTTTTGGGGAAGACAATTGGAAATTGGCGATTAAAACAATATAAGACGTAATGAAGTGATTAAAGAGGAAAATATAGAAACTATTAGAGATTGGATAAAAGTTATGGAAAATGAAAGGAGGAATAAAGAAATTATTGAAAAATTAGGGTTAAGTTGGTTTGAAAAATACAGATAGAAAAATGGACAAAAAAATTAAGGGAAAACTATTCGATAAATAGATGTGAAACTGAATTTGAATATTTAGTATCTCGGATTATGAAAGATGAAATTGGGCTAAAGGGACTCGTTAGTAGGGTTTATAAGATTATAAACTCTGATGAAAAATTACAAGAGTGATGAGGACAAATTGGCAAAAAGATCTTAATATTGAAATACCAGAGTCAGATTGGAATGTGAATTGGAATAGTAGAATTATGAGAACTTTATCTATAAGGATTAAAGAGCATAATTATAAAGTTGTTTGGAAATGGTATTTGACTCAGTAAGATTGTCACAAATGGATAAAAAATTAGTAAAAATGTTGGAGATGTGAGATGGAATTGGGGACTTATGAACATATGTGGTATAAATGTGATAAGGTTAAAAGTTTTGGCAACAATTGGAGAAAATGATATTTGAAATGATGGGAAAGTAATAACATTGAGAGTGGAAACTATATTATTGTTGGTAATTAAGGAAATAGAATTAATAAAATATGAAAAAGAATTGATTAGAATTATGATTATAATAGGTAGAATTATAATAGCTAGATATTGGAAATTAGATGTGATTTTTAGAATAGAAGAGTGGAATTCTGAAATGTGGAAATTAGCCTTAAATGATAAAATGACATGTGATATTAAAATTAGAAGTGGTGTGTATAAAGAAGATATTTTCTGGAAGACTTGGAAACCATTCGTGGACTATGCGCTTGGAAAATTGGACGCCTCGGTACCTGTACCTCGAGAACGTGGATTTTGGCAATCATGAGGACATATCCGAAGACCCAAATCTTCCTTTTTTTATGTATAGCACAAGGGTGCAATAATGTATTTTCTTTTTTGTTTGTTAGAAAAAAGCAATAAAAAAAAAAGAGGGCTGTAAAGTACTGTGAAGTGGTATATAAGTTTAAGTGGTATTGCTACTGCTATAATCTATTCAGTTGAATTCAATCTGAGTGCCACATTCAACTATAGCCATAAATTTACTGGGTTACTTTTGTTAATTGTTTTTCTTATGTCTGTTTTCTATACTTAGAAAACAGAAACAACAGGGAACTTCAGAAATAGCTGATAGAATGCATATAAAAAACAATCCTGTGTTGATCTAGTGAATCTACATTTAAAAAGTTGAAGATAGAAATGTTTTATCTTAGATCTAAAGAATTATTGTCCAAGCAAACTCTACACAAAGACTAGAGGGACCAGCAGTCTAACAGTATTTGTACCTACAACATTAATTTAAATGTAAAACATTGTTTTAGCCAATTTGGAATGGGTTCCATTTTTTTTTAGGTAGAAATAATCTCTGAGTAAGTCAATTATGCTAATTATAAAATATATTTTTAAAAAATTACACATGCAAAATCAGATGTCAAAAAGTGATAGGTAGACTGATGCTTATTAATACTTATGATTGTGTTATAGCAGAAAGGTTTCAATTAATTCTTTGTTACTTATGCTGTTTCTGCTTGTTTCATCTTTCTAAATACAACACTTATTTACCTATTTTAAATTTAGTAATGTAATGTTTTAAACATGGTTACCTAAGTTATTCTGCTTTGAATTGATCAACCAATAAAAGAATTCACTATGCAATTGAACTTCTGCAATACAGACTGCATGGGACTATAACTATAATAATTCTTAATAAATCTAACCCTGAAAGTATGTTTTGAAACAAAGTTCAAGAACCCAAACCCTAACTTAACCTTCCTCCCAAGGTCAATCATTGACCTGCCATCAACACTAGCATGAATTTCAAGCTCAAAAAGAAAGCTAGGACTGTCATTAAGCACAAAATTTCCCTTTAAATACAATATTGATATTCAAAGTTTCAGCAAATCTGTTACTATCTCTAAATTCATTCTCCTGCCAATTTCTCTATTTACCAAACTCATTCCCAAACTATACAGAAAGTTAAGATTCCCATTAAGCATAGAAACTAGCACTAAATTATTCAAAGGATTCAAGCAAGCCTAATCTAACTCTAAATTCTCCTGCCAGTATCAATGTTTGGCCTGTCCTGAACAAACCCTCCTAGTTTAACCAGGACTACTTTTGAAATATGTTTGAGGAAGTTTCCCAGATATATAAAATGGCGGTAGCAAGGGTGATATTATCATTGAATGTTAAAGAAAGCCTTAGTACAGAACAGCATTCATTTGGGCCTAAATTAGAGATTAGGCCTCTGGTGGCTCAACCGACTAAGACAATCTGTTATTAACACAGCTGCCTGCAATTACTGCAGGTTCAAGTCCCACCAGGCCCAAGGTTGACTCTGCCTTCCATCCTTTATAAGGTAGGTAAAATGAGGACCCAGATTGTTGGGGGCAATAAGTTGACTTTGTATATAATATACAAATGGATGAAGACTATTGCTTAACATAGTGTAAGCCGCCTTGAGTCTTCGGAGAAGGGCAGGATATAAATGCAAATAAAAATAAAAAAAATAAATTAAGATTTTTTTTCACTCAGATTAGTTAATTTATTCTGAACTCAGCAAAAGAGATTCATATCTCAGTTGTCATTTTAATGCGGTTAAGAATCATTTAGATTCTTACTGATGGTGGATAACACTTTAGGGATTTTAAAGTATTATCTGTATCTCTCTTTTTTAAAGATTTAGAAGATGAAAAACAAATATCACACAAATATCATAGTAATAAGATATTTTAGTATTTCCATAAAATAGTAACAAAGTACATTCAGATTGTAAAAAATAAGTGGGAATCAAGCCATCAGTGTCACAGTGGATAAATTAAAATGATGAATAAGTATAATAGGCAAACCATTTCTGGGCTCTAAAGTTAGAACAAATAGTAAAGGAAAAACTTAAAAAGAAACATACAGAAAACTAATGCCGAAGACAAGATAAATGAATGAGAGGAGTCAGAAGAAGTCTGAAAATATTTTCCTAACAAACAATTCACAAAAACTCATGTCTTATAATGATAGAAAGAACTAGAAAAAAAATCACAAAATGCAACACTTGCAAATATAACTAGAATGACGGTGGCAAAAGAAAACAAAAATAGCATCAACTGTAATAAGTGCCTTGGGTGCAATCCCCAAACAACTGGAGCGCTGCTTGAACACCATCAGCATTGACAAAATCATCATCAGTCAATTGCAAAAGGCAACTTTACTTCAAACAATTTACACCTTTAACCTCTTTAACCTTTAACAATTTACATCTTTAACACCATCAAACAACAAAATCTGCCTATCCAGGTCCTAGCGAAGTACTCAATAAGTGGATAAAAATACCACATCAAGTCTAAACATCTGGCTAACTGTGCAATGAACCATAATAATAATATTGCCTTGATTTTTGCTATGATAGAGTAACCCAGCTTTTTGAGAAATGAATGTCTTTCTGACAATAAAACTCAGGCTAGATGCTGAAATATTTAAAGACAAAGAAGAGTTGTACTTCCTCAGCATATAAAAGCTGCACTAGTAGAAGGCAGAGCAGCTGATTTAAATTGTTATGCAAGTTGTTCAGAAAAATGTGAAGAAACTATCTTCTTTTTTTCACAAGATATACTGGAAGAAAAGACAGACATTTGGTGAGGCACACTGAATCTTGTAAACTGCTTCAAATGAAAAATTAAGCCCCGTTCACATTTTATAGTTATTAGACAGGAGTATGAAATGTTGCAAAATGTTGACTAGAACTAAAGAAAGTAAAGTTAAAAGCTGGTGCACTTGTAATGTGTGTGAGACTTTCTGTATCTCAGTCTAAAATATCTGAAAAAGTTTTCTGAAAACAAATGGAAGCACAAACTGGGCCTATTAATAGAATAGAATAGAATAGAATAGAATAGAATAGAATAGAATAGAATAGAATAGAATAGAATATTAGGTTTTAATATTTCTTTATGTAACTGGATATTTGATTTCCTTATTGATAGGCCCCAGTTTGTGCGAGTTTGAAGAAAAATTTCCAGATCCATCTGCTTGAATACAGATTCCCCACAGGGCTTTGTCTTGAGTCTGTTATTGTTCGCTCGCTTGCATGCACACATACACACACACACACACATTACCAGTTCTGAACCAGTAGTGAAGGTAAGTGGAACACACTACTGCCATGACTGCTGTGGCAAGTATGCAACGAATAATATTGTGAGGTATATGGATGACACAGCAGTGGTGGGGCTTATTTGGGATGACAATGAAGATTCTTATAGGGAGGAGATGAAGGCTTTGGTGGACTGGTGCAATAAAAATAACTTGGTTTCGAATGTTGTACCTTGATGAAGGTATTTTTTTCTTTTTCTTTTATGTACACTGAGAGCATATGCACCAAAACAAATTCCTTGTGTGTCCAATCACACTTGGCCAATAAATTCTGTTCTGTTCTGTTCTGTTCTGTTCTGTTCTGTTCTGTTCTGTTCTGTTCTGTTCTGTTCTGTTCTGTTCTGTCAACAAAACAAAGGAGATCATTGCTGATTTTAGAAAGAGCCGGCACAGTCATACACCACTTTGTGTCAAGGCTGCAACTGTGGAGTTGGTCAATAGTATTAACTATCTGGGAGTGTAGATAACTAAAAATTTGACTTGGTCTTTTCATATGTTATCTTTAGTGAGGCATGCAAACCAGTGTTTGTATTTTCTGCATCAGATAAGGAGACCATATCTTTCTCCTTCTGTTCTGGCCATTTTTTACAGAGGCATGATTGACAATGTGTTAACAAACAGCATCAGTGTTTGGTTTGGTGACAGCAGTGCCTCAGATAGAAAGTCCATACAGAGAGTGGTAAGGACAGCTGAGAAGATTATAGGAAGCTCACTTCCTGCTATTCAGGATACTGCTTATAAGCACTATGTGCTTAGAGTTTGAACTATTTAGAACCCACACACCCACTTCACCATCTATTTCTGTTGTGCCCCTCTGGAAGGAGGTTTTGAGGTATCTGTATTAGGACTACTAAATTCTGTAACAGCTTTGTTCCTTATGCCATCCATCTTGTAAATTCACAGAATTCTTTCCTACCACCATGTATGTATGTGTGTGTGCATACACACACACACACACACACACACACACGTGTGTGTGTGTGTGTGTGTAGGTCTTGGCATATTCAGGTCTTTTCCCGTGTAAGGTTAAGAGTATTTTGGCGACATTTCGACGAGGTCTCACTCATCATCTTCAGGCTGGTGCTTTCAGCTTCGTGCTTGTGTGAGGAAAGAATGGTCGGAGTTGCCATCTCTCTGTAAATACTGGTGGGGAGGTGGGGAGTGTTGCTGTAAGTGGGTTGGTTGGCTGTGTGGTTGCATCTTGATTGGTAGAGGGAGTGGGTGTTTGCAGATTTTGGCTGTTTTGTAGCATCTTGTGTGGGTGTGATCCTGTTTTGTGTTGTAACAACCTGGTTAATGGGCTGTGTGGAAACATCCTGAGTTCTGGAAATGTGAGCTCCTGTAGTGGTAATGTCCTGATTAATGGGCTTCCTGGAAATGTCCTGAGTTCTGGGAATGTGATCTCCTGAGTCTTGTGCTGTAACATCCTGGGTAGTAGGTTATGTTGTAATGTCCTGAGCTTTGGTGTTGTGGCCTCTGGAGTTCTGTGGTGTGATGTCTTGAACAGATGGCTGTGATACAGCATCCTGTGCTTTGGTTTGGCTCTGAGTCCGAGGTCTTGTCATGTGTTCCTGGCATGTGTCAGTTTGCTTTGTGTGGAGATCAGGGGGGGCGCAGCAGCTGGTGGTGCACACATGGTCTGGTTTCTGGATGGTGGTTGTCTTTCATCTGTGGGATGGGTTTGGGTTTGAGTCTGGTGAGGATGACTGGTGGTGGCATCGTGTGTTATCCTGGGTCCGGTGTAAATTTTCGTGGTTGGGACTCATTTGTTGACTAAGGCTAGTTTCCAGATGTCTGGTAGGTGGGAGGTTATAAATGTAATAATAATTTGGGTTTAACTTTGACATTCACTTCATATTTTGTTACTGATTCTAACATATCTAAATCAGAAGCAGTTCTAGCCCTCTTGATCTCCTCTCTCAACTGAAGACCATACAGCCATGAAATATTTTGATCGTTTTCATTACATGAGTAAAAGTAAACACGAGTATTCATTATTTTCCTCTCTGCCCTGCATTTCTGCTTCTGAAATATCTGCTCAACTTTCTGGGTTAGCAAGGGTGGACCTGGGATAAAGTAATTTGTTGCCTGAGTCAAACAATAAACTGCCTCTCACTGTTTCTGCCAGACAGCTGAGCAGTTGGTCAGTGTTTCAACATCTATGACATGGTTCATCTGAGAATCAAAACAAGCTAGGTTACACATAATTCTACTCTCCAGCAACTGACTGCCTCCAGCTCATTATCCTGTTTTCTGCCTGCTACTTATTCAAACAGATGCTACAGCCAAATAGTAGCTATGGCTGCCTAGGTATGCTTTATCTATGACCAGCACAATGTGCTGAATGCACAATGTGGGCTATAAGTACTGTGGGTTTCTGATTTGGCTATAGAAGTGTTCTCATCTAAAACACTTCTTTAGACAAATCAGAGCATGAATGCCCTTTGCTCAGTTCAGCTAGCAAAAAGAGAAACAAAAGCTTAATGTTTGTTTATTTATTGAGTGTCATCAAACATCAGAACAATTAACTAGCAAAAAAGTCATACTGTAGGAAATAACTGAAAATGAGAGAGATATCAGGCAATAATTTAAATTAATATATGAAATCAAAAGAAAGAGAACTTTTCAGAACCACTGGAAACAATATTGTTCGTAATTGCATGGATAATCCTAAAGAAAGTGGCCCTTGATTATTCTAGCTTTAATAAAGATGAAGGTAGGACACCAGGTGATCCTTCCTCTCTTGGGAAGAAATTTAACAGATGGGAGGAATATATCCAACAGGCTGAAGTAAGTGCTTTGGACCAGCTAACAAGGATATGCAGATTGTTTCCAATCAAATGCAAATTGCTGAGTCAGTCTAGATTATCTACGGAAGGGGTGTCAAACTGACAGCCCACAAGCCAAATGCGTCATGTGCAGGCCACACCAGCACCAGCTACCGCAAAGGCAAAAACATCATGATACATCATGATACATCACATGACATGATTGAGTTTTAAAACCCATGATCTAGTGAATTTGATTCAAATCAACATTCAATATTCTTGGCAGTCGAGGAACCGGAAGTATCATGGCGAGACTGGCTGGAAAATAGCGAAGCTCCAATGAGCTTCCTGAAAATCCAGCCAGACAAACTGCTGCTGGGAGAGCCTTCAGACCAGAATCATCTTGGAGGGATGGTGAAGAAAGAGAGGCACCTTGGAAGACCAAGAGGAACAGGAACATCCTTCAAAGGGTCGGAGGCACCTCCTTGATCCAGCAGTGGGGGTGGCTGCCATTAAAATGACCGCTCTAAGCTGGGGCAACCAGACTAAGCTTTGTGCAGGTGCAATGTTTGAATGGAGTATTGTTACTGAATGAGAAATTGGCCAACTCAAAGGTAAAAAGAATTTTTTAAAAAAAAGCTTAAAAGAGGTCCCAGCATGAAATAAGTGCCAACTGGCACTTGGGAATTTTAATTGGAGGGAAAAGAACAAAGACGAAGTTAAAAGTCTAAAGCCTAAAAAAGAAAACTTTCTACCTGGACTTAAAATTGGATTTGGAAAAATTAGAAATAATACAAGAAAAAGAAAACCGAGAGAAAGCACTTTTTAATAATAAAAGGAAAAGCAATTAAAGAGAAAGTACTTTCTATGTGGATTTAAAATTGATACTTTGTTGCTTGTGGATTTGTGGATTGGAGAGAGATATCTGCTGGTGGGAAGAAAACACTACAACCAACGCTTTAAACATTGAAGAAATAGTAAGAATTTTGGCTACCGTGGGAAATTTTAAGGAGTACTTGTTTATACAGCTGGATCTTGACTTTGAAAAGAAGTGAAAAAGAGTAAAGCCTTAAACTGGAATAGTCAAGATAAATATCTGAACTGGACACAACTTGGAAATAAAAAAAATAGACACTACATGGATTTGAATCTTAACTACATATAAATTAAAATTAAAAACAATTGTTGAATTGACACTATGGAACATGGGGAATATGAGGAACTAATGGAAATGTTTAAAAAAGTGTGTGAAGCGTTTAAGGGTGAAAAAGAAGCAGAAATCTGGTTAGAACACAAAAAAGAAAAAGTGAATACACATGAGAAGCAAGAACATGATGTTGAAGACAAAATAATTGAAGATAAAAAGATAGATAATTACATTGGGATTTACAGTAAAAAAAAGGTGGATGGGGGGAATATCACCCCAAAAAAAACGGGAAGAGAAGGAAATGGGAAAAGACTGAGGGAGAGAACTAAGAGGGTAACAATTTCGAAAATTACAGAAAAGATTCAGGGGAAAAAATACAATAAATATAGAAAAAACAAGAAAAACAAGAAAATAAGAGAATGGGAGAAAGGGAGAAAAATATTAAGAAGTGGAATTTGGGAGAAACCAAAAGAAAATGGTTAAAAGGGGAAGAATAATGGAGAGAAGAAAGGGAAATGAAGCATTTATTAGTTGGTTTAAGGGAATTGTGTTAATAGTAGAAATTGTATGTAAGAAGCAAACAAGAAGTATATTGTTTATTGTAAAATGGATCAGCAGATATAATATGAAATGTAGATTGGTTTAAATATGAAAACAATTTAAATTAAAATATAAAATTGAAATGCTAGTAAATGATGTATGTAAGAAGCAAAAAAGAAGAAGTATAATTTATTGTAAAATGAATTAGCAGATGTAATATGAAATGAAGATTGGTTTAAATGTGAAAATAACTGAAATTAAGATACAAAATTGAAATGCTAGTAAATGAGGAAAATAATTAATTGATGATGTAATAAGAAATCAGGAACTAAGGAAAATAAGAGGTGGAAGGTTAATTAAGTTAAAAGGTTTCAATGTAAAAATGTAATAAGGTAAAATACATTGTTAATAATTAAAAACTCTGATGGAGATTTTGAAAATATAGTTAATAAGTGGAGAAAAAAATGGGGTTGCCCGGATACCATTATGGAAAATATTGACTTGAAAATGAATACAACAATGGAGAGAGAATGGAAGGAGGAGTAGAGGGAAGAAAGAGGGAAGGAGAGAGGAAGGAAAGGGTGGAATAGAAGAAAGGGAAAAGGAGAGGAAGAAAGGGAAGGGAAACAAGTAGGAGAGAAGGCTAGAAAGGGAGGAAGGAAGGAGAAGGGGGAAAGGAAGGGGAAATAGAGAAGGAATAGGAGAGGGGGAAAGAAGAAAGTAGAAAAAGATAGAAGATAGGAGGGAAGGGAAGGGAAAGAGAGAAGGAGAAGAATTGTTGTAAAACGAGAGATGAAATGGTAGAAAGGCAACCCCGAGCATGCTTAAATTTATTAGGATGAACAAGGAATTAATATGAAAGTTAAAAGAGAATATATATGATTAACAATGGATAAGATAAAATAATTAATTGAAATAATGTTAAGAAACTAGGATTTGAGGGTGGATGGTGATGCTGTTTATATACAATAAGTATTAAGATAAGATAAAAAGTAGGGGAAAAGAATATTTTAGCAAAAATTGTAACTATGTAAAGTGAATTTGGATATGATGTTGTATAAGATATGATACACACACATATTTTATGTTCATAAAATATGTGGGAGAGGAAGGAAAACATCAATAAAACTTTATTTAAAAAATATTCTTGGCAATCCACAAAGCAAATCTTCTTTAAGATTTTTAGGTTAGGTTACTTTAATTTCATCAGCTGAATTACTATTGTGATAGCCTTCTGAGTATATTGCTTACAACATAATGTCAGCACTGCAAAGAATGAACAACCAGGCCCATTAACAATGTACTGAAAATGTGTCACGTAGGATTACTGGAGACATACCATATTTTTTGGCATATAAGGCACTCTGGGTTATAAGACACACCTACCTTTTTTGAGGAGAAAAACAAGAAAAAAAATCTTCCTCTGCCTTTCAGCAATTTGCCTCCTTGCAGCAAACAGCAAACAGCCTATTTCATTTTCATTTTCAGCACAGTCTGATTAGCACAAGGGAAAAAAATCTGCCTTTGCCTTCCAGCAGTTTGCCTCCTTGCAGCAAACAGCCCATTTCAATTTCAGCTTCAGCACAACCTGATTAGCACAAGCAGCTGATTGTTGGTTGGATCAGCCTCCCAAAGATCAGCTGTTTCAGGCTGCAGGAATTGCCATAGCCTATTGCCTAGTGGTGAAATGTAAAATTTGTTACTACCAGTTCTGTGGGCGGGGCTTGGTGGGGGGGCGGCAGTGTAATGTAACTGGATGGATGTGGCCAATTTTTTTTTTTACTTTTAAAAGCATTTTTTCTACAACCTCTTTGGCCAAATAGGTTGTAAAAAAATGCTTTTAAAAGGGTCCTCTGATGATCGCAGCTTAGTTGCCTGATCGTCAGAGGCTTTTCTTTTCATTTAAAAGCATTTTCTTTTTGCCTTTAAAAGAAAAAAAGCCTCTGACGATCAGGCAACTCAGCTAGGATCATCAGAGGAGCCTTTTAAAAGCATTTTTTTACAACTTCTTCGGTTGAAGAGGTTGTAGAAAAAATGCTTTTAAAAGCCTCTAATGATCCCAGCTGAGCTGCACAATTATCAGAAGCTTTTTTTTTTACTTTTAAAAGCATTTTTTCGGCCAAAGAAAAATGTTTTTAAAAGTTTTTTTTAAAAAAACAATCTCTGATGATCACACAACTCAGCTGGGCATTGGGGAGCAGGGATTTTTACTACCAGTTCTCTAAACCACATGCCACCATTGCTATCGGATTGGGTGATTTGATCCGAACCGGGAGCATTTCACCCCTGCTATTGCCTCCTCCGTGTGCCCCATTTTCTGGGGGGCCAGTGGGTGGGCGGGGCTACATTCAGTGTATAAGACACACCCAAATTTTCACCCTCTTTTATGGAGGAAAAAAGTGTCTTATACTCCCAAAAATATGGTATATTGGTAACATCAGCAGTGCTTGAAAATGGATCCACAATTCACCAAACTCCAGAATTTATTAACTATAATTGAGACCATATTTTACATTGTTTCTGCTGGAATTCTTTTTCTTAGCATTTTGTATTCTTTTCTAATTTCCAAATATTATTATATTGGACATGATATCTTTTTTGTGTTTCTCTTCCCTTAAAGTTGCATTCCTTATCAAAGAATGACTGAATAACTTTCATTTTAAAATATTATGTATCTTTCCTCTTATTGTGATGGAGACTGCTTCAGTTTATTTTTAATGTTCCTTCTCTCGTTCAAAAAGTTTTTATTAGTCAAAAAAGGTTTATACAAATACATATCAGGTATGGTAAATTTTCATTTTTCTTATCTAAAATAAGAATTTTACTCAAATTTTTTAACACATACAACAGCCATAAGGCAAGCAGGTGACACGAAGTAGCAAAGTTTGCAAATTTTAAATACGTAATAAAGAAGAGTCAAGAATAAACAGAATATCGTACAAAAGAGAATAAGGAAAACCAACACAATCCCAAATATCTTTATCACTTCCTAGTTTTGGATCTCAGAACTCTGGGTTCAGCCTGACCCAACTCCAGGGCCGCAACAGCGGCAGCCGCTTCAGCCCCATGATCTATAACCTCCCTTCTTCAATTCCTGGGTCATCTGATTCCAGGAAGGCTTTGTGTTCCTCCACATAGGCCGTAGCCTCCGCAATTGTACTGATTTTTTCGTAATGCCCTCCCGGAAAATCATCAATCCCTCTGGCATCAGCCATCTGAAGCCCACTCCTTCTGGTACAATTTGCTTGACAAAAATAATATTTCTTTCTTTTTCACGTACCTGTCTGGGAATCTGCCTCAGAATGGCTATCTCCCTGCCCCTGTAAATCAGTGCCCCACTCCTATGTTTTCTAAGAATTTCATCTCGTCTCTCTTCTCACAAATTTGACATGAACCTCTCTGGGAACTGCATGCGTGCGTGCATATTGAATTAACTCTATAAACTCGATCCACATCCCAATTCATGAAATCAACACTTCTCCCAAGAAATTCTCCCAACAATTTAGTCACAACATCTCTCAAGTCTTCTTGGTCCACTTCTTCCAAATTTTGAAACCTAAGGAAATAAGACATTTTATCCATCTGTAGTCCAAGCACAGCATTGCCTGTCGTCTCCTCTCTTTTCTGCACTGCCCGCATTTCACCCTCAGACCTTCCACTTTCTGCTTGTTTTCTGCTGAGACTTGTTGAGTATCCTTTAAATCCTTTTGGATAGTCACAATTTCTTCTCTTATTTCCGTTTGGCCTCTTTGCAAATCATCCAGTTTCTTGTCCATATTGGATAACTTTTCCAGAATTCTCTCCATCTCTCCAGCAGTTGGTCTCTGACCTTTTGCCATTTGAAAAAAAAAAGAATCAAAATCCTCAGGCAAGCACAGTATCCTTGTAATTTCCTCCGGATCCACCAGGGGGCACTCACAGGAGCAACGAGTCCAGAGTACAGTTAGTCAACCAGGAAACCGAAGGGAAGTGATGTCATCAAAATTCTCATAGTGAAGGCGGAAGCTGGACGCCACCACTGTTCCCCAGAAGGAGGGGGGGCCTCAAACCTTCCCTCCTAAATTTCTCCATCACCTCTTCTCTCCAGAGCTCCACAAAACCGGTAATCTTCTTATTTTAAGTTCTCCTCTCTCCAAAATAACTCGTGCTCCTTCCAACCGCAGGGGAGAGAAAACCCCCCCGCACTCCGGAGCACTCCACTCACGTTTACCGATATTCCCTTCCCTTCTCCTCCTCAATTCTACTCCGTGCCCTGTTCACCACCAGGCTGCTGCAGTTATAAATCCAATGCCCCGGTGTCACGGGCACAGCGCCCAGGCGGCGACCAAAATAATGGCGCGGCCTGTGGCCTCGAACCCCGCCAAGCCTAGACGCGCCAGCATCGGTCCCCACAGTCCTGTATGTCGGCTGGGAGACCCCTGGCGAGCCGTCCGTACGGCAGGTGTCCTTTTCGGAACACCTGGCCCCTGAGGGCCTCGGCGGCGGCCGGATTCGGGCGCTGGAGGCAGGAGAAACCTTCCAGACGTCCGTTGCCACTGGATACCGGAAGTCGTCCTTAATGTTCCTTCTCTCGATTAGCAGTCTGGGTGTTTATTTCCCAGACAACTAAGGCCTGTTAACTGCTAATGTTCTCCAAATCCTTCTCCTGCATCCATTTCAGGTTATAAAGAATGATTACATTTCCATTTCAGTCAGAGGCATCTGTTTAGGAGTTCAATCTGAATCAGCAATCTGATTTGGAAACCTGTATTTTGTGTGTGTGTGTGTGTGTGTGTGTGTGTGTGTGTGCTGTATCCAAAAGATGGGAATTACATAAGGGAAAATACCTTTGGAAGAAGTTGATGCTGAATACCCTTGTTTCTGTCCAGGGTGATAGTTCCAAATGACTCCACAGTAAGAAGGGCCTTGGGAAGAACAAGCAGATCTTGGCTTTAGGAAACTAATAAACTGTTAAATTACAGCATAGTTTATTCACCTCTTTGTTCACATTGTCAATATTTTTTTAAAATTCCAAACATGATACCCCAGTCTTGCTGCCATTTTCCCCCCCAGCTTTATGTCATTTAAGAGCCATGGTGGTAAAGTGGTTAGAATGCAGACTACTTCTGCTGACTGCCGGCTGCCTGCAATTTGGCAGGTCGAATCTCACCAGACCCAAGGTTGACCCAGCCTTCCATCCAGTGGTGGGATTCAGCCAGTTCGCACCACTTCGGGAGAACCGGTTGTTAACTTTCTGAGCAGTTTGGTGAACTGGTTGTTGGAAGAAATCATTAGGGCAGAGAACCGGTTGTTAAATTATTTGAATCCCACCACTGCTTCCATCCTTCCATCCTTCCATCCTTCCAAGGTAAGTAAAATCAGGACCCAGATTGTTGGGGGTAATATGCTGACTCTGTAAACTGCTTAGAGAAGGCTGTAAAAGCATTGTGAAGCCGTATATAAGTCAAAGTGCTATTGCTATTTTCATGTTGACTTGAATGAAGAAGCTGGGTTTCCTGGTATTGATTTCAAAATAAATAATAAATATTAATTGTGGTGCCAACCAAAATCCAGTTTCTTTCCATATTTCTTATAAATATTAATAAGCATGATTTGTTTTGCCCATTCTGTTGGGTGTTGTGATTGTCAAAGGTTGAAGGAGGTAGCCAGGCATGTTTGAGAATCTGACTTCCTTCTTTTTCTTCAAGTTTCTTTTTCCTTAACTTAAAAACAATACTCTTCACACATGTGCATGCTTACAGTAGCTCAGCGTTGTTCCTCTACACAGCTGAAATTTTGGGAATGAATTAAAAAAACTGCCAGAAGGGAAATATGAACAAGCTAAAAAGGGCAGAATAAAAGAAAAGGAGAGAATGTTTTTTTTAAAAAAAGTAAATATTCTTTGTTGAACTTCCAGATATGAATGCATTCCTTTTTAAGAATCTTACCCCTCCACATTTCACTTATTTTCACAAATGGGGCAAATTAAACAGAGCAAACAGTTTAGTTCAGTATTAATTATTTCTGTATGGGAGACTGAAGTCAAATACTTAGAAGGTCTCACTTTTAATTCTAATCCATGTGCACATATTATTTAGTGGAAAACAGGATTGGCACTGCTAGGGTCAGCCACTAACAATTTAGCATTTGGCAATGTAATTCAAAATCTCATTTGTGTTTGGAACAGCTACTGCTAAAACTTTGTTGAATATTCATGATTGAATTACTTAATGAGCATGCTAACAAGTTAAGGATAACTGAAGTGTGACTATTTTTTAATCTCATACTAATAACAATAATAAAAAACCCTAAGTGGCAATTTTAGAATCTTGCTTGGCTTCTTAATAGCATTTTAATTTAAATGACAATTTCCAATAATGTCCTGTCAAGACCTTTAAACAGGAATTATCACACATGCATATAATCATAGTCAGTTGATCAACAACAGTCAACTCGATTACATACTAAGGATTTGGCTCTGTTACACAAAAGTGGCATTTGAAAGAACTGTCATACATTTATGGGTATTGAAAACATTCTTCTTTTCTAATTAGTGAGTACAGTTACTTTATTCTGGTTAGTTCTTTTAGAACATGAAAAGGGGATCTCAAAACTAAACAGTAGCTCAAATTGTATAGAATCCCTTAGTTTTATATGCTGTGAGTCTGGATCTAGCAAATCTGATCATAATAAACAAAATTTTTTGGCTATCACAACTGGCTGTGAGGATAAAAGAATAGTCATATTGAAAGAAATGTAGAAATGCATACTCTGGGAGAAACAGATACAGTATTTCAAAATACCATTTAAAATAAATGTAGTGCAAACATTTATGAAGATTAATTAAAAAGCTGGACTAATATAGATATAGAAAGAAAAAGACAAACAGTTGAAAAATAGGTACACTAGACAATCCATAGAATCCATCACTTCAGTGTTATTACTAAGCTTATATGTAAACAGTGAAAACTTTAATCCGCAACTGTTGGTTTTTCTACAATAGCCTTACCTATACATGGGATGAAAGCATAGTCATGAGCAGATGTGATGCATGCTTGATTATAGAGAACAGCAGGCAGAATTCTTTTATTAATCAAATTGTTTCAAACAGATCAAGGCATTGGCCGTGCACAATGGATGGTATCCTTAATCTTTGATTTAAGGGAGTCATCAGATTTTTTTTTTCCTGTTTTATCAGACATCTGCTTTAAAAGAAGCCCAGCTGAATACTAGGTTAATTAAATATGTAATGTTTGTGTTTGATTTTATTTTTTTATTGGTGCTAAATCTATATTTTTGAATTACTCATTTCAAGTGTTGAAGGACTATTCATAGTGTGATAATTCCAAAAGGAGTGAAATATATAGTTGAATTGCAGGGAGAGCCTTAAGATTCTCACAGAAATCAGTACATAATGGCTTCTGATCATTATATTGAACCATTGGCCAAATAAAATGGTTAATGGTTCAATATAATGATCATGTTTCTTTAGTATACAGAAACATAAAAAGAATGTAGAAATTTAAAAAGAAAGCAAACCCAAAATCCCTCTCCCAAAACCATTCCAACTCTCAAATTCCTCCAATCCAAAACCAAACATAGTTAATGAATTTTTCCTAATAATTTTACTCAACATTATAGAAGTTGTTCCTGCTCTGTCTGTTCATTCCAGTTTTCATTTTTATATATTTTTTAAAAATGTTTTTGAAGGTTTTAGAGATTTTTAGTCATAATCTAATACCCAAGGTAATTATGTATGATAAATACATGACATATAAATTATTTTGAAATGAAATCTTAATGTAAATCAAATGAACTATAATGTAAGATAATAGAGAATATTATATATCAGAACATT
The DNA here is from genome assembly GCF_028640845.1 of Ahaetulla prasina. Taxonomy (NCBI): domain Eukaryota; kingdom Metazoa; phylum Chordata; class Lepidosauria; order Squamata; family Colubridae; genus Ahaetulla; species Ahaetulla prasina. Next base: position 90,105,980 of record NC_080543.1, on the reverse strand, counting down.
TCAAATGAAATATTAATGTATAGATAAACTTTAAAAAAACACACTTAGATGATTATTAGAGAGGATGATCTAACTCCATTCCTATTCTCCAAAGCACCTGAAGGCAGAACAAGAAGCAATGGATGGAAATTAATAAAGGAGAGAACCAATTTAGAACTGAGAAGAAATTTCCTGACAATTGCAAAAATTAATCAGTGGAATGACTTGCTTCCAGAAATTGTGGGTGCTCCAACACTGGAAAATTTTTAAGAAGAGAAGAGATTGGACAACCATTTGGCTAAAATGGTGTAGGGTTTCCTGCTTGAGCATGGGCTGGAGAGTAGAAGATTTCCAAGGTCCCTTCCAACTCTGTCATTCTGTTAACTTGAAATTTTCCAGTCACAGGATTTTGCAGATTGACAGAAGTTTTTATAAACACACTTGTTTTGGTTTTTTAAAAAATAAAATTGCTTATTTATTGACAACATCACAGGACATCATGGTTTGTCAAACTGAAAAAGTTGCGGAACCCTGACATATGTTCCTAATTACCATTCATTTCTATGTTAAAATGCATGTTTTCTTTTAAAAAAGAAACTTTGCTCTTTTATTGAAGCATTATTGGCAAATGTAGTCTGGCATGGCTGATGAATGCAAATATGAATTACTATTAAAGAATGAATAACTGCTGCATTCAGTATGAATCTGCACATACGATATCTTGAGTCGCTAAAGAGAGATTTGCTTGGATGAAGGTCATTGTGCTGATGAATTTAAATTGAACCCAATTCATTACAAGCCCGATTCTTTGTGATTAGCTTAGACTTTCCCTGCAAATGCAGTCTTTATTTACCACACAATAGAATATATACCTTTCTCCCTTTAACATTATATTGAAGTTCTATGAACCCTTCTCCCATTTTTCTCCAGGAAAATAAAAGAAAATAAAACCAACCAACCAAAAATACTTGAATTCTATTCTTTAAAGTATTCTGTATCCTTGGAAGGATAATGCCTTGCTCATTCTCATGCAGTACTAGAATGCTGCTGATTGTTGATCTGAAATCTTTTAATGTCTCTGTTGTTACCTGGGAAATCAAGGTTCATGTCAGGTGTATTGAAACCTGCATGTTTGATCAGAACTTGTGATTGGATATGGCTGAGCTTAGGAGGCAGGGAGCTTTTCAGCTAAACTGGAAGGGCATTAAGTAGCTCACTGATACTGCTGGGTCTGATAGAGAATGACCCCCGTTCTGTCCAATTGTAATTCTGCAAAAGAAAAAGCAAAGTCTGTAAATTGCGGTTTAAGTGTTTACCACCATAAATAAATAGGGAGGAATGCTCTTTCCAATGTTTAGGCTCATAAAGAGCTTACTACTAAATGATAATAGTTTGAGTATTTCAGTGTAAAAAGAGTGGGTTGGCATCTATGGTCTCATGGAAAATAACAAAGTATGTTAACATAATATGCATAGTCATATTACACCACATTCTTAATCTAAAACTGACATTAGATTATTTGAAAGATGGAAATATGGTACTGATAAGCATAAGAGTGGTTTTTTTTAATAAAGTAAGAATAATAAAATAATTTTCCAAGATGCAGCCTAAATTTGGTTAGTATTACTTCTGGTTCGTTTTATATCACTCAGTGTATCATGCAAAATTTTCTTTCTTTTTTGTTAACCTGGAGTCCAGTGTATTTTGTGAACACAAAAGAAAGCTATATTCAATAATGCAAACTGTCTTAATTGATAAAGCCGTGCTCAATTTGAAAATTATTCAGAAGAATGATTCAGTCCTCATGGGAACCTGGCTCCATCATTCTGTTAGCACCATGTTTTCCTCAAGCTTCTGACGGAGCGAATGTCTATGGAGATTCTCAGTCATCGAGGTTATGGTTGTCCCAAAGGTGCTTTTTTCAACAGGCAACTGGACTTTCTGGTTTTTCTTTGAAGACATTTCAAAGCGAAACGTCTTCAAAGAAAAACCAGAAAGTCCAGTTGCTTCTTGAAAAAAGCACCTTTGGGACTTCTGATGGAGCCTAGAAAAAATGTTGATCCTTTAAAAATCATTCAAGGCCCTTAAAGCAGTAGCATATTTTTTAAGAATTATGTAGAAACCTGACAGTACTTCATCTCAGGAAATATTGTAAGAAGCAACATATGGAATTATATTTTCTTTTATTTTGAAAAATAAATGCAATTAAACAAGATTATAGAATAATGATATAAAGTCACCTGGAGAAAGTTCCTATTCCTTTCCTTCCTTTCATGCTTCTCTCCCTCTCTCCCGCTGTGAAATACTGCAAGATGTATTTTAGTGAGCTTTTTTTGGGTTGTTATTGTTGATATGCAAGGCATTTCTCTGAGAGCATGAACTGTCAGCCTGCAAGATATCCCTGGATTACAATATACTTGCAGGACAGCTAAATAAAATTGCATGTATGCATTATAGATAAAGATATTAGATGTCATCATGATCATTTGCTGTACACCACTATGATTGTCAAACACAAATACTTGCATTTGTGCAAGTATTTGTGCTATGTCAATGTTGAAAGAGAAAAAGAAGTAAACCAATCTAATTTGTTGAATTAGGAACAAAGTGGTCCTAATGGAAGCTCACTGAACAATGTATAGTAGAACCTGTGGTCACGACTATAATTCATTCCATAACTGGTCACAACCTGATTTGGGCATGACCCGAATCTAATCAAAATTAATTAATGCAGTGGCCACACGAGGTCGCTGTTGTTTGGTGCTTACAAAAAAAATGGCACGGAAGGGGAAATCAGCCATGGCCGTGTCTGATTGCCACCCAAGTACGTGTGTTGTACCTCGTCTGCTTTCCCCACAGCCGGGCCCGTCTTATCTGCTTCCAAACGCTGAGGAATGTCCTAGCATGCCTCCCGGCCCCAGCCCTGGCTCCATGCTCAGACAGGCCGAAGAAGAAGAAGTGCCTCCAGCCCCCAGCCCTGGCTCCATGCCCAGGCAAACGGAGCAACTAGACCCCTACCCCTACCCCACAGCATGTGAGCCTGAGGAAGGTCAATTACCAACAGCTGCAGACTGGGGTGACCCTCGCTTCAGGAGAATTGATAGGTGGCGTCAACAGAAGGAAGGGAGGGGCAGGCCTGGATAAGTGCTGAGTCATGGAGCCACACCCCATGGCCTATATAAAGGATCTGCTTTCTGGTATTCTCTGAGTCAGGCAAAGTCTACCTTATCTTGCTGAAGTCACTTTCTGGTCTCCTGCCTGCCTTGAGAACTTTGCTAGGACTTTGGCAGAGCTGCAGAGGCATGCCTGATTCGGATTTCCCTGACCCAGCCGTCAGTGGAGGAGTGGGACACGACATCGTGTTCATGATCAGATTCAAACATTTTGTGAATTTTTGATGGGAACCCAAGGTCAGAAGAGTTCATGACCAGAGGTTCTACTGTACGGTACTTTATCTTCCCAATGTAACACACAGGATTTTGGTGGTGGGGAAAAAATACAAGGAGGAAGCACCATATAGTTTTGTTACAAAAAACTGGAGTATAAATTTAATATATTTATTGCATTCTTATAATTTCATAGTTTTGCTTTTTTTCCAAGGAAATTCATTCTGCTTTCTGTTTCTGACATTGCAAACTGAGAAAGGGGAAAAAAAGAATAACATCAATATTATGAATTTTTCATATATTGGTAAAAAAAGGAAGTTTTGGATCTGGCTGATTTAATTTCAAATCAAAATAATTTTCTGTAAAATAAGCATTAATTAATTGAAAATTCCTTGCTCTGAAAAAGCAGGAAAAGCATTATTAGTGAAAGTCAGTAAATAAATGTTTGGTTTTAGTCAGTCCACTTGTTCTCCATTAGTTTATACAAATACTGAAAACTACCTAGAAGTTAATTATAGATTGCAACTGCTTACCTAGATCTACTGCACTCTGTTATTCCATTAAAGAATTTGCCTCAATTACTCTAAGTAAATACTTTAGGAAGAAGCATGGCATATTGTAATGCTTTCATTACTTTATACACCTAAAATCTATAACATAAAAAGTCAATCAAATTACTGCTTAACCCAAATTATGTCATTTGCTGGCACAATATCTTTAAAAGGAAACTAAAGCACATTAATGTTTGTTGAAAGATGACCACATGTTCTTTTTCCAAAGATGACTATGCTACTCTTTTGCCGAAAAAGCAAACAGATTTGTAGTGCTTTAAATATTAACACATTTATTACAACATAAGATAGGTACTGTGTGGAATATTTTATAAACTCAACAGAATTCATGGTAGAAACTCATTCTCTCTCTTCCCCCACTCCCTCTCCCACTCCCTCTCCCTCTCCCTCTCCTCTCCTATAAGTCATGTGAACATTGTATAGTATAGGTACTGTTTTTGTTGGGATGGAATGAATAAATTGTCAGAGTGCACACAGTGTGACTATTTTGAGATAACCCAGGAGCTATAGTAAACAGAAGTTTGTCTTTCAAATAGTGGTTTATCTACAAGGAATATATACATACACAAATTTTTTATTTGGCCTTTTTCTAATATGCTCGGTTTTAAATTGTTGTTTTACTTGTATATTTCTTATGTTTTTATCTTTTGGCTGTACACCGCCCTGAGTCCTTCGGGAGAAGGGCGGTATAAAAATTTAATAAATAAATAAATAAATAAATACTAGGCAAAGTCAGGCAATCAATCATCACTATAGCATGGAAACACACAGAGAAAGAACACCCTCACAGGTCTCTCTTATAAAACAGCCTCTTAAAGTGATAACAGTTAAATAACCCTGCTGAGTCATTCTCATTGCATCATCATTTCAGCATTACAGAATTACAGTAGCTGTTCCGTTATTAAATCATTACCTTAACATAAATGGAGAGGTGAAATAAGATAAATACCTATACTGACCCAAAATAGTTAAATGTCAATCAATCAGAATATAGCTGGAAGGGACTTTGGAGATCTTCTAGTCCAACCCCCTGCTCAAGCAGGAGATACAATACCATTTCAGATAGGTGGATGCCCAGTCTTTTCTTAAAAACCTCCAATGATGAAACACCTACAACTTTTGAAGGTAAGCTATTCCACTGGTTAATTGTTTTCACTGTTAGGAAGTTTATCCTTAATCCAGGTTGTTTATCTCCTTGATTAGTTTCCATCCATTGTTTCTAATTTGCCTTCTGGAGGTTTAGAAAATAAATTGACCCCCTCTTCTTTGTGACAGCCCTTCAAATACTGGAATACTGCTATCTTCTACTCCTTCTTTTCTCTAGACTGGCCGGACTCAGTTCCTGCAATCGTTCTTCATATATTTTCTCTCTAGCCTAATCATCTTAGTTGCTCTTCTTTGCACTTTTTCCAAGTCTCAATATCTTTTTTGTAAAGTGGTGACCAAAACAGGATGCAGTATTCCAGGTGTGACCTTACTAAGGCTTTTTAAGTGATGCTAAAACTTCACATGATTTTGATTTATGCCTGTTTATATAACCAAGAATTGTATTACCTTTTATGGCTGCTGCCGCATACTGCTGGCTCATGTTTAAGTGATCGTTTAAGACAGGTTTTGCTTACTCTGTACTTGTACCTTTGGTTTCTCCTGCCTACCTGCCTAAAGCCTTGCTTTTCTCCACATTTTCCACAATCCAACAAGCCAGATACAGAGTTCTGCAGAATTAGAACTGCAGAAAAAACAATTGCTACCAACCTGCCTTCCAATGAGGACCTGTATACTGCATGAAGGGGCTGTGAAAATATTTAGACCCCTCACATCCTGAACATAAACTGTTTCAACTCCTACCTCAAAACAACACTACAGAGCACTGCACACCAGAACAACTAGACACAAGAACAGTTTCTTCCCGAAGGCCATCACTCTGCTAAACAAATAATTCCCTCTACACTGTCAAACTATTACTAAATCTGCACTACTATTAATCTTCTCATCATTCCAATCACTCATCTCCTTCCAGTTATGACTGTATGACTGTAAATTTGTTGCTTGTATCCTTACAATTTATATTGATATTGATTGGTTCCTGATTGCTTATTTGTACCCTATGACTATCATTAAGTGTTGTACCTTAGAATTCTTGATCATCTTTTCTTTTATGTACACTGAGAGCATATGCACCAAGACAAATTCCTTGTGTGTCCAATCACACTTGGCTAATAAAAAATTCTATTCTATTCTATTCTATTCTATTCTATTTCGTGTTGTTGGATAGGGCCCATTGTTCAAGTCTGTCAAGATCTTTTTGGATCCCGAGCTTGTCTTCTGGGGTGTTGGTTGTTTTTGCCAGCTTAGTGTCATCTGCAAATTTGGTGAGTCCCCCTTCTATTCCTTCATCTAAGTCATTTATGAAGATATTGAAAAGTATTGGCCCTAAGAGGGAACCTTGTGTTACCCCACTGTTTACTTCCCTCCATGTAGACATAGTACCATTAAGGGCTACTTGTTGAGTATAGTTTGTCAGTCAGTTACAAATTCATCTGGTGATAATGCTGTCTATCCCATATTTTTCTAGTTGACCAAGAAGTAGGTTGCAGTCTACTTTGTCAAATGCTCTGCTGAAGTCTATATATACACAGCAGTTCACTGGTCTATTAATTTAATCACTTTGTCTAAGAATGAAATAAGATTGGTTTGGCATGATCTGTTTTTAACAAACTCATGCTGGCTACTGGTTATAACTTTATTTCTAGATGTTCACAGATCTGGTTTTGTTTTTATTATTTTTCCAGTATCTTCCCAGAAATTGACATTAGGCTGATTGGTCTCTAGTTTCCATTGTTTGTTTGTTTGTTTCCTTTTTTGAAGATGGGAACCAAATCAGCTCTTTTCCAATCCTCTGGTAGTTCCCCAGTGCTCCAGGATTTTTTTGAAGATATGATATAATGGTTCTGAGATAACATCTGCCAGAACCCTGGATGTAATTCAAGAGACAGGTGTTCTCTTACCATTTTCTTGCTTATTTTAATTTTTATTTCTAGTCTGTCATAAATATTATTGTCTTTTGCAGCTAGCTAACATCCATAGAATAAAAATACATGAGCTTTGTTCAGTTGTTGATGTTGTGTTAAAGCTTCTAATTAATTTTAACTTTGGTACTTCTGTTGAAATTGGTCCTTCTAATTCCTTTCTCAAAATGACTCTGTAAAGTGGCACAGTTTCTTAGCAAACAGAAATAACATTCCAGTGATTTTGAAATATTATAATTTCTGATTGCATCTATGGTTACTGAAACTTTTTCTCAAATTATATGTATTGAGGAAACATAACTACTTTGTTCAGGTTATCTTGCTATTGAATTTTAACATACTATACATTTTGTTAGCGTCTTATGTAAACATGTTATGTTCTTGATGAAAAACATAATTTGAGGCAATCTTGAGAATCATCTTTGTTTAACTTTATTTGAGAAGATTCATTTTCAGTATTCTATGCTTAAAGTTCAGTAATGATATAATAAAATATGACGTGATTCAAAGGATTACATATTTTACTAACACCTCTTATAAAGTGACAGATTATGGAAAATGGAACAGAGTTTAATATCATTTGCATCTATATTTAAGACTAGTAGACAGAAACTTATCCTCTGCTGAAATGACTTAACAGGGCAATCCTATATATGTTACCACTGTAATATTTTTGTTACTGCTACTTCTCTTGTTGTTTATTTAATTGTGTCACATACAACCCATATTTATGTCAAAAGGACTCTTATTGATTTAAATAAAACTAATAAACAGACAAATTATAAAAAAAATAAAAAGGATATTGAAATATTACATCCTGATATTTCAAGAAATGGGCTTATCTCTTGGTTCAGCTTGGCCAGTTCACTGTTGCCAGTTCACCACTGCCAAGTTGTCTTTACCAACTCACCACTGCTAGGTTCTTGCAGGACAACTCAACATGGCCAATTTGCCATGTGGATAATTTGCCATGGGAAGCCAGAGGGAGAGGCAAGGGGGCAAGGAAGCAGGTGGCAGAGCACAGAGTGGCAGTATCAGCCAAGTACTTATTTATTTTTGTTTATTTATTTATTTATTAAATTTTTATACCGCCCTTCTCCCGAAGGACTCAGGGCGGTGTACACACCAGAGGGAGGGCCACGCAGGTGGGCAAGTAAGCAGGTGGGCTGAGTACAGAATAGTGGTGGTGTCTGGGGGCTTCCTATTTTCACACACACCCACTGCACCAGTGCCACTGCCACTCTGCCAAACTCTGACCTGTTTGAAGTTCAGTCCATTTGCTGTTCGAGCTATTCAGTAACAGCAGCAGTCAGCAGGGTAGGCAGTGGTGAGTTGGCAGAGGGACTTGGCAGTGATTTTCTGGCAGTAGTGAGCTAGCCATGCTGAGCTGGCTATGTCGAGTTGTCCTATTCTATACCTCTTACATAGGCTTTGGTTTCTTTCCTTGTCCCATTACTTTGCTCATTCAAACAACATATACACAGATTCTATGTCAAGTAGTAGCAAGACTTATAGCACCATATCTGCTCCAGATCTTCATTATTTTCCTAGCTACCTCTAACTGTATCACGACCTGTTTAATGCTTGATTATCATTTGTTTACTTGTTTACCAGATATACAAACTATTGTGTAGTGGGCTTCAGTAGGCAAGAAGCAGACCAACAACTTCAAATATTCAAATATAAAAAACAAATATTCAAATATTTGGCAACTTCAAATATCAACCAGCAAATGCTCAGTCTTATATATTGGTAAAAAGAACCCTAATATCAAGTACAAGTTTGATGGACATTACCTTACTGACACCCCCCTCCCTGTCAAAGACCTTGGAGTTTTCATATCAAATGACCTAAGTGCCAAAGGCTACTGCAACTACATAGCAAAAAAGGCTCTAAGAGTTGTAAACCTAATTTTGCGTAGCTTCGTTTCCAAAAACTCTACACTACTAACCAAAGCATACAAAACATTTGCCAGACTTATTCTTGAATACAGCTCACCCGTCTGAAACCCATACCACATCTCTGACATTAATACTATCGAACGCGTCCAGAAATATTTTACTAGAAGAGTTCTTCTCTCCTCCGAAAACAACAAAATACTTTATACCACCAGGCTTGAAATCCTGGGTTTAGAAAACTTAGAACTCCGCTGACTCCGACATGATCTGTGTTTAACACAGAGAATCATCTATTATAATATCCTTCCTGTAAAAGACTACTTCAGCTTCAATCGCAACAATACAAGAGCAAACAATAGATTTAAACTTAATGTCAACCGCTTCAAACTTGATTGCAGAAAATATGACTTTTGTAACAGAGTTGTTAATGCTTGGAACTCACTACCTGACTCTATAGTCTCTACTCAAAACCCCAAAATCTTCAACCAAAAACTGTCTACTATTGACCTCACCCCATTCCTAAGAGGACTATAAGGAGCGTGCATAAGAGCAAAAAAGTGCCTGCCATTCCTGTCCTATTGTTCTCTTCATTATAGTATTATATGCATACTTTTACTTATACTTTTACTTATATATACTTTTTCTCTCATGATGAATTATTGTTTATGTTGATGATTGTATATACTGTTGTGACAAAATAAAAAATAAAAATAGCTACAACAGCATTTATTGACTCAAAACTGGAACTGAGGAACTGCAGACAAATGCCTGTAATTTATACTCTAGGTTTCCCTCCAAAACAATTGGAGATAACAGTTAGGGTCATCTAAAGGTTAGTTTCACTTTAGCAGGGCTTAACACAACTACTATATATATTCAATACATAACACAAACCATTCGACTTCAGAGTGAATTCAGGTGGTTTACACCTCAAATAGACAAACAATGAAAATAACAGAAAGCATTTGGATGCACTACATAACCCAGGGCTTCATAAATATCCTACCTTAAGACTATTCTGTCTGGGAATATTTTTTTTCAAGAATTGCAGAACATCATCAGATTGGGAGCTAAACAATTTCCCAGGATCAATTTATTAAGGCAGTTTCCTATAGCTTTATGTTTCAACATTTGAAAATATTGAAGAACCTGGTTTTTTTTTTTATTCTTTGCATCTTTCAATATGTTCCACGTTTATAGTGTTGGCAAAATATTATTCAAATTCTTACTTTTACCATTGTAATCAGAAAACTTAGCCTTTTGTTCTACATTTCTTTACAAACTTTGGCTTGCATATTGTTAATCATGCAATAATTAACTGATTTTAAATATTTCTGTATTGCATACTTATTTTAAAACAACTCCAATTGATATACAAAGTTTTCATTTAAGGAAGAAAAAGAAAAAAAATTAAAATGCACCCAAATCAAATTAAGACTCTCACACACATTTTATAAGAATAGAAAGAAGAAATGACAAAAAATAATTCTTAACATTTACATAGAAAAGTGATAGGTTTTCAATGGGAACTTCAAGACTAAATCATAGGACATAGGATTGTCTTGAAAATATGTTCCCAGAGAAGACACATTTAAACATAACTAGAGATGGCAATCGGAAAGCTGAAGCAGCAGAAACAAGACTTCTCTAAAAAGCTTTTAGGGAGCTAATGCAGTTGCTCTGACATTGTTTTAATGCATTCTTGGCCAAATGTTCCACTCCTTAACCAGTCTTCCCCAAGCCATGTATGGCCTCCTGGTTTCAAATATTATAGAAATAGTTTTCAAGATTATCAGTATATCATCTTCACTTTTGCTGACTGGCCATAGCTTCTTGAACCAAATAGTGATTTATGATACACTCCAGCATAGTTGCAAGATAGTTACCCATCATTCTGTCCAAGACTGCTTGGGAGAATAGAACTGCTATAAGATATAGTGTCCTTGATTATCTACTCATGTAGATGGTGCAGGAAATGATTGTAGTTACTTCTATCTCTTTCTCATAGGTGACCATCAAACTAACCAAAATAGCCCAAAGTCAATTCTATAGTCAGACTGTTTCTTAAGCTCACTCATTTCTAAGCAGGTTCCTAACACCTAAACTTTTATTTACTATCCATGTGTAATATATGCCTGTATGAACATTTTTCTTCTTCTTCCTAGCATTATTCCTGCAATATGGCAGGGTCCGCTTGTTGGCAAAGCTGTCTCCATTTGGGTCAAACCAGTGTATCTTCAGGGCAATGCCCATGTATTTCATGTCCTCCTTGATGTGATCCATCCATCTTTTGATTGATATTCACCTGTATGAACATTAGAACAGGCATAAAAGTTAGGGCAATTGTCTAGGCAACTTAGTACCTACCAGTACAAATCCTTCTTCGCCAAGCAATATCTTAGTTATGGTAGTTTTTTAGGATGTTCTATATTTATTTTCCTGTACTGAGGCCAGATTAGAATTGTAATTTATTCACATTCTGTGAATAAAACTAGACAAGCGAGCTGAAAAAATTCCTAGTCCTATCATCTATCATCTATATTCCTATGCTTTTGCTCCTTGAATAGTTTCACAACAAAGCATTAACAACTTTTTAACAAAGAGAAAGAGGGGAAAAAAGAAAAATATCAGAAAGAAAAATTCTACTCATCAATACTTCCAATAGTTTGTACTTGTGTATATGGCATTTCCATTTTTTATTTAAATTGTTGAAGATTTGCAGAAAAGGATTATATAGAAGTTTAAAGGTTAAATTACTACACCATATACTGAAGACCCTCCCATTTTATTACGAGTTTTATATGCAAAAGTTTGATACCTTATGATTATAATGCTTCATAAATACTGAAGGGGGAGTGGTGTGGCTCACATAATTAGGATATTGGGTTGGAAGTTAGAAAGCCTGCATTTGAGACCTGAGTGCTGTTGCATGGCAGGGTGAGCTTCCATGATTCACTCCAATTTCTTGATGGGGACATTAAAGGAGTCCCCGTTGCAAGGCATTCCCTGGGCAATGGTTATGTCACCAGTTAATCTTTTCAACCCTGAAGTGCCTTGAACAGTGCCTCTGACCCTAATGGGACAGGAATATTGAAGGCAGCATCTTTTATAATGAAAATTTAAATTATGTACAGTCTCCACTATCTAGTACTTTTCATATGTGCAGGATTACAGCTTTGTAGCCTGCAAATCATTGGCCAGCCATGCAAGAAATTTTTGAAGTTGTTGCTCTAAGACAGAGGTCTTCAAACTTGGCAGCTTTAAGACTTGTGGACACACACATACACACACATACATCCACACACACACACATACACACACATATGTGTGTGTTTATGTGTGTGTAAATCTTATGAACTCTCTTGAGACCAGAGGCATTTGATTGTTTCTCAGAGGGCATCATAGCGGCATGGGTGCTGGAATAAAAAATGTATGCTTCTGAAAAGTGTGCACAAAACCTATTAGCAGACATTTTACATAAATGATTGTGTAAAGTAAAAGGAAAATTGTGAATATCAATATACTTCTGGTGTTCATGGAACTCTAAAAGAGGGAAATAGTTAAAGGCTGACTTACTTCAGATTCAAATTTATAGGGAAGATTTCATTATGTAAGCCTCTATTCTCTATTCTTTCTTCTTTTTAATTTACTTCATGAAAGAGCCTCTCATGTTCTAGAAATCTTCAGAAAGTTCAAATCTTTCAACTTGTCTTTCATACCCATGCAACATTGCTTAATCAAGAGAACCCTTTAAGTAGGAAGAAGATGGAAACAGTGAATTCATAATTAGAAACTCTTGCTATACTGACATTGAGAACAGACCCATCTGGCCTCTAAAAATGTAAACTTTCCCCAAGACTTTTTATGGAATTTGGGGACCTAACTCCTTTAGGATCATGCTGCTCAGACCTCTACATAAATGGGAACAAAATAAAAATACAGTTTTATTTTTGTTAATTTCATTATAATTTAATGAATACAGCTATATATATAATTTAATGAATACAGCTAATAAATACAGCAAGATACAGCTATCTTGCTACCACAGACTTCTAATAAGTTGTATTCCAGCTTGGGGAAGATAGGCTCATCAAAAAGGCTATGGTCAATATGACAAATAGCACCATAGAAATATGAAAAAGATGGATATTTAATGAAATAATAGAAGAAAAGAAGATTGCATGTTGTCTGCTCCCTGTATAGTTATCATTATTTATAAAATAAGAGTTGGATACCTTAAACAGCTACTGAATGTGTTGAGAACACAAAACATTTCACTGGGCAAAATTATTCAAAGAGCTTTTAACACATACCAAAATGATTAAAAAAGATTTCTAGGATAGCAAAAGAACAGGTGAATACATATATATTTGGATATGGTCATTTTTGTATCTGTGCTAATATTTATAGTGCAGAGTCTAATAAATAACTTAATCAAAATTCTGCAATGCACAACATTTTCTTGTTAACTCAACTTTCAACTTTAGAAGTCTGTCTTCCCCTGCCCCCCCTTCCCTGCCCCTCTTTTTAAATTTCTAATTGCAGTAATTTTCTTTGGTAACCAATCTTATTCAAGTAAAATGTATCATTGGTGCTGGTTCCAAAATTAATTCTGACTTGACATATTTCTCAGGGTAGCAAGAAGGACACTAGAAACTATATCCATTGACAGGTTTAATCAATATCTAATTACCAGCAGCATATTACAGCATTCAGCATAGATGAGAACCTGCAGCATTGTTTCTAAGGAAATTCCAAGGGTAAATTCAATAACAGCATGAAGATTACTTTTGCTTCTCATTTGCATGCTAACCCTTTAGGAGTCTTCTTTTTTCAAAACTTTTAAAATGATACAAATGTACTAGGAGCCAATACTTTCAGCAAAACAAAGAATTTTTATTCATATGTTGAGTCATCTTATTATTTTCACCTCATCTCTTTCCAAATCCACAATTAAAAAGCTTAGATGGTGTTTTCAAACTGTCATTCATCTATGAAATAACATAAATAAAATAAATCTAAAACCCAATGGAAGTCCAAGAAACAAACATCAAGATATTCACTCTCTCTCTCTCTCTCTCACACACACACACACACACACACACACACACACACACACACACAGAGAGAGAGAGAGAGAGAGAGAGAGAGAGAGAGAGAGAGAGAGAGAGATTCTGGGAACTTTATAGAGAGCATGTCTAAAACCAGTCACATTTAGGATGATTTTTGTCTCAATTTTGTTGGCTCAAAGTTTTTACTGTAAATGTCCTTCTTTGGCAACTAGATAAACCTATTTTTAACAATTACTTCGTAATTTTTTCCTATTCAGATTCAGATTTCTCAATAATTTCACGAATTTCCTTTTCCATTCTAATATTATATAATATATAATGCATATTCTTGTGTACATTCATTATGCAAGGAACTCCTTTCCAACCAGAATTAAGTTGAATGCCTAACACTGATTCCCACATATGTTATTATATACTATTGTAAAATGGTATTTTTTCCTAAGAGGTATTTTCTATTTACATAAAAATTTTCACCATGCAATATACAACTTAGAAAAATAACAATCTGTTCATATAAGTCTAAAATTTTATTGCTAAGAAGGAATACATTTGCTTGCAAAACCAAAATTTTAAACACATTCTTTTCCAAAAGAATATACATTGAAATCCCTATATTTATTTCAGTAGTATTTCAAAGGTTTCACCCTACCCAAAAAGTTATTGAGGCACAATTTTCATTAAATTATATTGAAAGGAAAAGGTTATAGTTTTTGCGGACTTTTAAGATAATTGTTTGGCGATATTAGGCATTGAATTATTGAATCTCCTTTCAGAACTCACCTAAAGTCTAATCAGATGGTCTCTGAAATGGTCCATATTAAAATCAATCTTTCTTACAAATCATCATGAAAAAGTCCAATCAAATTGGGATCAAAGCTTACCTTAATTCTTACCAATCATATATTGGATCTGTTGCTACATTCATATGCCTTCTATACACCTTTGAATTAATAAAATAGATGCCTGCACTCTGCAAAAAATATAGTATTCTGAATATTGCATAGCTCTTGTATTCTCAACTATGAAAGTAATAATTGCATTTTCATAACTATATTCATAGCAACTTCAGCAAAATTTGTTTCCAGTGGCATGAAAACTTTCCTAACCATGCCAAAATGTCCTTCATTCAATGCACTGATTTTTCTTTATTTTAATATCAATTAAAGTGTTAAAACATAAAAATAAAATATGAACTATTAAGGGGAGAAGATACACATTATAGACAGGTAAAATCCTATAGCGAAACCCAGATTTCATTTTTATTAGGATTAATTGAAGTAAATTGTGGTGATGTACCAAAGTCTCAAATATTTTTTTTCTCTAATGGGTTTGTGAAATCTTGTTTAATAACAATTATCTGATTTACAACTGTAATGTGGATGGTAAAATGATTTCTCTGAAACACTGAGCTATTTTCTGGAATTTGGGAATGCAACATATATCTCTGTGTGCATTCTTAGGGCACACCATTTATATATATAAATTTGAAGAGCCCCTTTTTTACCTGATATGTTGGTAGTTGAAGACGGGGTGAAATCTAAAAATTTTCCTACCGGTTCTGTGGGCGTGGTTTAATTGGTGGGCATGGCTTGGTGGTCAGGTGACTGGGTGGGTGTGGCCAATAACAAATAATAAAAATAATAAACAAAGTACACAAAATAATAAGAGGTACCAAAAACCAACTTTTACACTTTATACACACACAACACAACACAACACAACTGACACACACACAATGTAAGAGCAGCTGCACTTTCACCCAAAATCGCCCCTGCAACAAGTAGGAACCTCACACAGCTTCAAAAAGCTCAAAAACCAACTTTCACACTTTACAAAACACACAACACAACTGACTCACACACATATACAAAAAATGCCACAAACAGCTTTGTGAGATTTTGTTTGTTTGTGTAGTTAGAGTGAAACACTACAGAAACACACCAAATCTCAGAAAGCTGCACAAATATTTTATTTTATTATTTTATTTTATTTATATTTTATTTTATTTATATTTTTAGATAAAAGCAGTTAAATTTAAAACTTCCTAACTTTAAATTACTATGTCTAAAAAAAAAAAAAAACTCCTAAAAAAAACCCCAATTAACTATTTTTTTAAAGCTCCCCCCCCCCCCGTTACTTACCCAATTTAAGAAAAAAAGCAGGCAGAATGAGTTGCTCACTGATGAGATGGATTGCAGGCAGGCAGATTGCTAGCTGCTGCGATTGATTGCAGCAGCCGAAGCAAAGCAAGGGAGCGAGTGAGCCCAGGAGAAGCAGGAAGCTGCCAAGTAGGCAAGTGGGGACCGGGAGATTAGGTGGGCATGGGCAGGGGGGGGCAGGGATTTTTGCTACCGGTTCTCTGAACTACACCCCCCATCACTACCAGATGGCACAATCCGGTCTGAACCAGGAGCATTTCACCCCTGGTTGAAGAGTATCAACAGATGACTACCTAGTAGTTCTGCTAGTTGAATCCAAGAACATAAATCCCATGCCTGACTGAGAGCAGGAATAAACTATTCAAATTGAATAATAATGAATTGGTAAATACTAAGGTTCTGCAAAACTTCCAAATGGTGGCTTGTTTCATTGGAGCTTCTGTAAAGCATCTCTTCAAAACTCTTCATGAAGCAATGCCTCCACACTTCTCAAACTAAAGCAGATGCATTGCTTTGCTTCATAGGACTCTAAGCTCCTTGTCCAGCACTTCAAGTAGCTGGAAGTGGTTTCTGTGAACGTGCAGATCATACATATAAGTCTGTTCCAGCTATTTCAGCAGCTATTAAAGTGTTAGATGAGAGACTTGAGATGGCACAAAAAGTTTTGACGGGGAAAATCATTTGCTTCTACAGCTGCCTAATACAGGCTTAGTAATTGGTGAGCTGATGTTTGGGGAACTGCTTATGCCTCAAGCCTGACTGTTCACTCACATTCATTATAAATATATAATTGGTAAATACATACATTTTAGAAAAATAAGCACCGACCCTATGTCTTTAGTGTTTTCTGTCCTTAAAAAAAAGTCCTTGCACAAAGTCCTTTTATTTTATTTTATTTATTTTATTTATATTTTTCCAGTTCTTTTTTCTGTTTGGGGATATAAAGAATGACAGTGCTGATCCAGGCAACCAACTCTATTTTTGAACGGCACTTCCAAAATTAGTACAAATTCAGTTTTATCCTAAAACATGAACACTAAAGAAAGGAAAATGCATTCATGACCACTACATTTCTATTTGAAAAAGAGAGGGAGATTTAATTCTCCCTGAATAACAACCTGTACTGTCTTAGCGAGAGATCTAAAATTAATTATTTAGGATCTATAAGCATATAGAAAAAATCCATACAACTATTTCTATGCATGTTTTTCTCCAAATCTTCCCCCTTTTTTTTTAAGGTCATTTTTATATTCAGCTTGCATATTTAGATATAATGCTGTTCTAGATCACAACAATTTATGGGGAATTGAAAAAGCAATTTTCTTGGGATAGCTAGCTATTCTCTCTAATTTTCATCTGCCAGAGCCACTGGTATGAATGTTGACTCAATCAGATAAAATGTAGGCTTTAAAGATGTTTGATTAGCTGCCTGGTTTACATTTAGCTATTCACTTAGCATATAAACAGCCATATATATACAGTCTTCTCTTCCCATTTCACTGACAAACTATACTAGACACCGTAAGTTAAATTCTATCCTTATATTATTGCATTTCTTCTGTATAGCAGAGAACAAAGTTGACATATTCTCTATCTATAAACAATTTTCATTTATGATTTTCAGAGGTTTAATTCCGTTATATTGAACTAAATTGATATTGGCAAAAAAAAAATCTGGGTCTCTCTGTGTATACATATGAATGCAGAAACATAGCAATAGATAATCATACTTTTATTTGGGCAGATTGTTTGGGATTATATTATGGAATGAAATTAACATGTGGAAAAGCAACTTGACTGAAACTTAAATGGCAAAATCAATTGAAAAAGATAACAATGGTCAAGTTCTCTCCCTCTCCAAAAAGAGATTATTTGCTGTCTATTCATTCCACCATGGACATGCTTTCTTCTTTCTTCAGTCTACCATTTCTTCCCCAGAGTGTTCCAAATCTGCCTCTTTTTAAAGATACCCATTAACTGTTCTATTACTATTTGCACTAAAAGTGATTTCAATATTTTTTTACCTATCCAGGATGCATTTTAACCTTTAAAAAAAGTTAATGGGGTCAACTAAATATTTCATAGTTATTAAAATAATTCTTTCCATAACTCTGAGCTTTTTCTTTTTGAGTAAGATAATAAGTTCTTTTATGCCCAGTACATGAATTACATGTCATAAGCTTATACTCCATTTCCTTGAGGCTTTAAATAATTACCTCATTATTGCAATGCAAAAGAAGAAATAATAAGAAATAAAATGTAATTACTAATGCATTTTCTTTTGTATCCTTTATGTACTTTTACTATTTCATGGATATCCTCCTGAAAAATAACAGCTTCTGAGAGTCTTAAGAAGCAATACACAGCTCTTCATACTCTAGAGTAATTTTTCAATTTGATGTGCAGGAATTTAACCTCACAAGCCCTCATTAATGTTAATTGGAGTCAGTGAACTAAATCCCCATGAACTGTTCTGAATGTTCACCTTCCTGTCTAATAAACAGAAAATGGCTGCTGTGATATTAGCATTAATGTGTCTTTTCGTTAAAGGATAGACAGGCATCTGAAATGCATAAAATTTGTCTTATAAGCTTCGCCCTGGAGAGAAAAAAAACTGAAATAAAATGTTCATTTCAAAATCCTAAAGAAAGAGCAGAGATTTTTAAAATGTGACAAAGTAAACTAAATGGGATGAGCTGGCTATTATTGAAGGTAAAGTGGAAACAGACAATGGCAAACCCATGCTGAAATTTTGCCAAGAAAACTGTTAGGCGGTTACCAGGAGGCAAAATTGATTCAAATGCACAAACTGAACCAAATATGGAAGGGAAGGGAAGGGTTGGGTTTAAGTTACATCTGGGTGATTTGGAGCCAGGCACTCTCTCTCAGCCCAGCCCATCTAATACAGTTGCTGTTGTTAGAAAAATGGAAGGAGTAAGGAGCATTAGGTATGTTCCTGCCTTGCGATAAAGAATAATAAAGATGGGATAATATGTAAATAATTTTAGGGATCCCATGGCTGGTTACTTCTAATATGAGGAATTGGAAATTGTTTACTCTTTACCTTAAAGTTTTTTATGATTATATATTCTCATATCCATTAAATTGCTTTTGTACTCAAAATGTATCATTCACCATCTTACAATGTTGTCTGGTTGTGGAAAGAAGGAACGTGTTCAATTAAAAAGGTCTAAATAGTGAGTTGGCCTACTGAACATAAACACAGAGACACAAAACCCCTCCTCATTTTCCTGTGAATAATTTTTTTGCAGTACATTATTCATGTTTATATTTTCATATCAGGAAAAAAAGTACAATGAATCCCACAATCCACTAGAACAAAAATAGAACAAACTGTGTGCAAGCTTGCAAAGAAGAGAACTGAATCTATCTCCAAATAAAGTTCTAAACATGGAAGGTACCATCATGATCCCGATAGATCTCTGAAAGGGAGAAAGTCCTTAAAATTCTAAAGTTGGTTGGAATTGCATGTTGTTATTGACTTTGTTTCAGCTTTTTCAAGAGAATGCCTTATTTCAGAGATTTTTTTAATAAAAAAACCTGTAGCATAATCTTAAAAGCTATAATCCCTAAAGACTTGAAGTGTTTCTTTATATTAATATAAATAAATTAAAATATTATATGCAATATATTTCCCCACAAAAATATGCTATAATACCTTAATCTCTTAGGTTGGTTCCTTTGAAACAAGCATTGCTTAGCAGTTCAAAAAATGCCTGATGCTTAGCAGAACAGAGATCTCTATCCTTCATGGAATGTTAATATCTAATACAGAGGAGCAGAATGTAATACTGATCATTTATATCACTTTTAAAAAAGCTATACTCGGCGGACAAGTAAGTTGAAGCCATAGATATTGCTGGCTCTCTTTTCTGCTGGCTTATTTATTTCAGTAAATGGAAGGATGATTTACACCTCATCGATGGGCATAAAATTTCTGTGTAATAAGGTTATATAAACATATTATTGGTGTACTCTTGGTGTGAAGGTGAAAACAAAGAGACCTTTATATCTGTGCAAAGGGCAAAAACATGCTTGCCAATTTATGAATGGCACATGCACTGAATTAGCTTGTTTGCTTTTGATATTAGCTTCTACAGAACATGTTAACTCAATAATAACTGTCCATCACAGTCACATTTACTAAAGCTTAGCAGTGTTATTCACTTTTCCATAAACTGTCAATTAAGATGAGTGACAGCTGATTCCTCAGATAATTTTATTTTTTTTAATTATCATGTTTTATTTTTTGCTTTAAATATTCAGAAAGCTATCAAAAGGGAGGGGGAGATGAAACCAAGATTTTCATTTATAAAAGCAGCATGAATGCTTGATAATTGCTTTTATTGTCTTTGTTGTTGTTGTTAATATGGCTTATGCAGCATTCAAAAAGGTCAAATAAATAGTTTAAAAGCTATTTTTAGAAAATAAATAAAGCCACCCTTCTATGGTCATAAACCGTCCCAAAAATAATTAAGTAAAAATGTATCACAGTCAGCTACAGTTTAAAAACTTATTACTGTAAAGCATTGCAAACTTCACCTAAAGAAGTTCTGAGTAAAAACAACAACAACAACAACAACTGTAAATATTTGAAGGGGTGCTCCGTTAGACCCATTAACATGGATAAATACATCTGCTATAGGATTTGGAACCACCAACATTTCAAATGTGATAAAATTATATATTTAATACTAAATAATTGACACTAGAAACACAATTCATTCTGTTCTGAAAGTGTCTATGGTTAGTCTCCACAGAAATACAAACACAGTAGGCTTATCTTTGGCACCTTCTGAAGGATCATTTGTTGCAAATATCTGAATGGTCATTTTGCAAATCCTCTTCAGTTTATCTTTGTGTTGGGCATCTCGTACTTTAACCAGTCTGTTAAAGTATATTCTATACATACTTATAGATTTGGGGGGGTCCACCTAAAAAGTATTTCAAAGCTTCAGCTGGTGCAAAGTGCAGCCACATGACCTATACTGAGTACCTGAAGAAGGGTACATAATACCCTTACTCTGCAAACTGCACCATGTACCAGTTTTGTTCCAGTCCAATTCAAGTTGTTGGTTATCATTTATAAAGCCCTACAGGACCTAAGGCTATAGAACTGGTATTGCCCAACCTCACCAGCCCATCTCACTCAATCAGGACCATCTCAATCAGGTATGCTATAAAAAGAGCTTCAACTGGTGGGGTCTAGGAAGAATTCTCTGTTTTGTGGAACATCCTTCCCCCAGAGGTGAGGAAAGCCCCCAATCTCTTGGCCTTCCACAAAGGGGTTAAAACTTTGTTCTGAAGTCTTGCATGGGGGAGGGGACACAAAAGACCACACAACCTTGAGTGGCTCAGACTGCTAAGACAGTCTGCTATTAACAGGAGCTGCTTGCAATTACTGCAGGTTCAAGCCCTACCAGGCCCAAGGTTGATTCAGCCTTCCATCCTTTATAAGGTAGGTAAAATGAGGACCCAGATTGTTGGGGGCAATAAGTTGACTTTGTATATAATATACAAATGGATGAAGACTATTGCTTGACATAGTGTAAGCCGCCCTGAGTCTTCAGAGAAGGGCGGGATATAAATGCAAATTAAAAAAAAACAAAAAACCATATGTCTTGCTAGTTTCTTGAGATCCCTCCCCCAGTCTGTAATAATCCAATGTTAAGTGGCCATTTTATGATTCCCTCCCCACTTTTGATGTTTATTCATCATTATTTTATAATTCTAAATATTTTACCCTAAATTATTTTTTAATGTTAAATAATTTTTTTTACATTGTTTTACTTATCAGTTGTATTATTGTAAACTGCCCAGAGCCTCTCTTTGAGGGGGATAGAGAGAATGGTGGTTTAGAAATATGAAATATTAACAAACACATTTCATTCTAATAGAAACATTCCAATGTTCCAATGTTTCCTATTCAGTTTATCAAATAGAAGATATTATTATAATTACAAAGGTGCATTATTGTGGATTGCCATCATTTGTGTCTCACTTTTTTCATGAACAGATGTTTCCCAATGAAACATCAGTGTGTATGATGCAAACAGTGTGTATGATGCAAAAGTCTGCAGAAAGAAATGACCAAGAACCATATGACTCAGTAAAATGTGCTTTTCAGATCCCTACTTTTTATGGAAACTTCTCCAACCACAGTTACGAAACTTGGTGGTAACTTTTTCAGGTATAAATGCTGTAATATTATAAATATTTTAAATATTTCATATTTATAAATATAAATATTGGGACTCTAACTATTAATAATAAACAATAACTTATCATATTTGAAATATACACTTCCCCATAAACCAATTTTCTCAGATGAAAGGAAAATCTTGACCCCATCCATATATAGCAGTATTGTCCTGTCTTTTGCAGATCTCAGTCATCCCTGTAGTTCATTGTACAATTGCTGGATATTATCTAGTTTCTTCAATTTCCTTTATTATAATTCCATAATTCAGTTACACGATTGTTTTCTTATTATGTTCTTGTCAAGAAGAGAAAATTTAGAAAGTTTAATAGCTGATCTGAAATGTAGCAAAACATTTACATCTTGGAGAGTGATCTATGGTTTTGACTGCACCAGTACTAGAAATAGGTATGTGTTTTGTGCCATGGCACAAAATACATACCTATTTTTAGTACTGGTGCAGTCAAAACCATACAAACCTAAACCATTTATGCAACCAGGGCCAGAAGCAGGGCCTCTGGTGGCTCAGACTGGTAAGACAGTCTGTTATTAACAGCAGCTGCTTGCAATTACTGCAGGTTCAAGTCCCACCAGGCCCAAGGTTGACTCAGCCTTCCATCCTTTATAAGGTAGGTAAAATGAGAACCCAGATTGTTGGGGGCAATAAGTTGACTTTGTATATAATATACAAAAGGATGAAGACTATTGCTTGACATAGTGTAAGCTGCCTGAGTCTTCGGACAAGGGCGGGATATAAATGCAAATTAAAAAAACAAACAAAAACAACCAAATATAACATATACTTCACTCACTGAGCAGAATGGGATTTATAATAAATGATGATGATACACATAAGTGGAACTCTGCAGCATATCATTATATATTATACATATTTTCCTTTAAGAGTTTGAAGATCTGTATCTTCAAACAGTATGAGTGGGTTGTTTTTATATATTTTAACTTCATATAACAGGCACCTTTGGCAATCTAAGCTGTACACATTTCTGTCTGATAAAGAGCATTCGCTTCTACGTGCATGTCTCTTTATGAAATTAAAAAGTGAAGAGTCTGCTAAGGAGTTTTGCCTTTGAATCTTTTAGAAAAGATAAATTTAGCTCCGAGGAAAGGAAGAAAGAACAAATATGTGAATTTTCTGGCATTTTGGACTACTTGTAGAGGCAATAAGTAAACGATTGTATTAATCTGATTTTATTTTAGATGTGTTCAAATCCTTTCCTAATTCTTTTTATTGCTATTTTCCCTGAGGTTCAATCTTCATTTTGGACTATCCAATGTTCTTTTGTTCACACCATATAATTGTTTGCCTCTAAATCTAACATCCATCTCTCTTTTCTTTGGAAGCCTTTTCTCTATGTTTTCTAATAGAGTAAACATTGTTAAACAGTTTTGGTGTCAGTTTGTATCTTGGGGCTTGTAATCAGGTAACAACACCTCAGAAGGCATAGGTCTCTGAAGACTGACTACCAGCATCTGTGCTTAAATTTTCAATTAACACAAAAAGAAAGACATTTTTGCTTCTGTTGGCCCACATATTTCCTTAATTGGAGAGAAAGAAAAGTTTGGCAACTGTTAATGAAAACAGTTGTTGCTATATTCATAGACAGACAATTAAGGGACAAACTTCTGAGTGTAGTGGTGTTAGATCGGGCTATTGAGGAGGTAAGAGACGAAATCGGTGACAACAGCTCTTTAATATAGGGTGAGAATCCAACAACCGGCACCAGGGAAAAGTGCCCCTTATATACCCACCTGGCTGAGGCACCAGACAATTGGCAACGTGTATTTTCCCACCAAAATTCCCACCAATAGTTTCATACATAACACTCCTCCCCTCCCTGAAAACACTTTGCTCTCAATTTACATTTATTTGCATACATAATCACGCAGGTAGCCAGGGCGTTCCCTGTGTCTGCTGGACCTGCGCAATTCTGTTTTGGTTGGGGAGGCATGCTGGTCAGAGGTACTTTTGGTTCCTCCCAGCTCTTCTGCTGGGCCCTGTTGGTTTGGATTATTGGTGGCTGTTTCTTCATTCTCTGGGGATTATTTGCTGTTTTGTTGTCGGCGGGAACTACTGGTGATTGAAGATAGTGCTGGACACCAAAGTCCTCAGGTAAGTCCTCTGGTACTTTCAGGCTTGAGTCAGCTGTCGGAGAGATTTGCTGGTAGTCAAAGACTGGTTTTGTTTGTGATTGTTCTACCTGCCTTCTGATTTGGTCAATATGTTTTCTCTCTATTTTCCCATTGCCCATATCTACGGTGTAGGACTTTGGGCCTGTGATCCCTGTTATCATGCCGGCCACCCATGTGGGGCCGTTGGCATAATTTCTTGCAAACATAAGTGCTCCTATTGGAAATCCCCTTGTACCTTCTCCTCCCCACTGGTACCTGTCCAGGGAGTAATTGGGGTTTAATCTATCCAATGTGCACCTCAATTTCCTTCCCATCAATAGTTCAGCCGGACTAAGGCCCATGGTTTTGCACGGTGTGCCGTGTTGAGCTGTTAGAAAAATATCTATTCTTTCTTGCCAATACCCTGGTTGTTGTTGGTTATCTGCTGATACCAGGACATAGAATAGAGAATAGAATAGAATTTTTTATTGGCCAAGTGTGATTGGACACACAAGGAACCTGTCCTGGTGCATATGCTCTCAGTGTACATAAAAGAAAAGATACGTTCATCAAGGTACAACATTTACAACACAATTGATGATCAATATATCAATATAAATCATAAGGATTGCCAGCAACAAGTTATAGTCATACAGTCATAAGTGGAAAGAGATTGGTGATGGGAACTATGAGAAGATTAATAGTAGTGCAGATTCAGTAAATAGTCTGACAGTGTTGAGGGAATTATTTGTTTAGCAGAGTGATGGCCTTCGGGAAAAAACTGTTCTTGTGTCTAGTTGTTCTGGTGTGCAGTGCTCTATAGCGTCGTTTTGAGGGTAGGAGTTGAAACAGTTTATGTCCAGGATGCGAGGGATCTGCAAATATTTTCACGGCCCTCTTCTTGATTCGTGCAGTATACAGGTCCTCAATGGAAGGCAGGTTGGTAGCAATTATTTTTTCTGCAGTTCTAATTATCCTCTGAAGTCTGTGTTTTTCTTGTTGGGTTGCAGAACCGAACCAGACAGTTATAGAGGTGCAAATGACAGACTCAATAATTCCTCTGTAGAATTGGATCAGCAGCTCCTTGGGCAGTTTGAGCTTACTGAGTTGGCGCAGAAAGAACATTCTTTGTTGTCCTTTTTAATGATGTTTTGATGTTAGCTGTCCATTTGAGATCTTGCGATATGATAGAACCCAGAAATTTGAAGGTTTCTACTGTTGATACTGTGTTGTCAAGTATTGTGAGAGGTGGAAGTATGGAAGGGTTTTTCCTAAAGTCTACCACCATTTCTACGGTTTTGAGTGTGTTCAGTTCCAGATTGTTTTGGTTGCACCACAAGGCTAGTCGTTCGACCTCTTGTCTATATGCGGATTCGTCATTGTCTCGAATGAGACCAATCACTGTTGTGTCATCTGCGAACTTCAGTAGCTTAACAGATGGATCATTGGAGATGCAGTCATTGGTATACAGAGAGAAGAGAAGTGGGGAGAGCACACAGCCTTGGGGGGCCCCTGTGCTAATTGTACAGGTATTTGATGTGATCTTGCTTAGCTTCACCTGCTGCTTCCTGTTTGTTAGGAAGCTTGTGATCCACTTACAAGCCTGTTCCGGTACCTGTAGCTGGTTTAGCTTAGTTAGAAGAATGTCTGGAATGATAGTATTGAATGCTGAACTAAAGTCTACAAAAAGGACCCTTGCATAGGTCTTTGGAGACTCAAGATGTTGTAGGATGTAGTGCAGAGCCATATTAACAGCATCATCTGTTGATCTATTTGCTCAGTATGCAAATTGCAAGGGGTCTAACAGCGGATCCGTGATGGTTTTCAGGTAGGAAAGCACTAGCCTTTCAAAGGTTTTCATGACTACAGATGTTGAAGTATGGCACTACTCCTGGTATTCCTTGCAGTAACCTTTCCATTAAGTTTTGGAAAAGTCCAGGAGCTACGCTGACTCCGAATTGTAACCGGGTGCATTTGAAGGCACCTCTGTGGGTTACTACAGTCTGCGCTTCAGCTGTGGCACCATCTACCGGAAGTTGCTGGTATGCCTCTGCCAAGTCTAGTTTTGCAAATGGCTTTCCTGGCCCCAGGGAGTACAGTAGATGTTGCACTATCGTCACCAGATAGATGCTCTTCTGCAGGGCCTTGTTCAAGGTTGCTTTGTAGTCCACGCAGATGCGGACAGACCTGTCGGGTTTTATGGGGGTGACTGTGGAGTGGTAGATGGGAATGAGGATCTCTTGCCTGACCAGCTTGTCTAGTTCCAAGTCGATCTTGGGTTTCAGGGCGAATGGTACCCGCCTGGCCTTCAGTCTGATTGAGGTGATCCCGGAGTCTAAGTTAAAGGAGATAGGGGTCCCCACATACTTGCCATGGCTGTCTGTGAAAATGTTCTGGAATTCTCGAAGGAGGTTTTCCTTTAGGCTCCGGTTGACGGCATGGATCCCGATGACCCCATAGACTCCCATTCCTAGGGCTCTGATCCAATCCAGCCCTAGGAGGTTTGGAAGCTTCCCTTGAATGATAGTCACCAGCAGCTAGCTGATTGTCATGCTGGCCGTAGGTCACTCTCACGGTTGCGATTCCTTTCACGGGGATCCGGTTCCCTTGGTAGTCTTGCACCCAAAGTCTCTGGTATTCTAGAGTTGTTTTTTTTGTTTTTGTTTTTGTTTTGTTTTTTGATGTGTAGCAGGGTTGCCTTGATGTTGTCCCAGGATACGATTGTGATGGATGACCCAGTATCGACTTCCAATTCAATCTGTTTGCCATCAATGCCAACAATGGTGAAAATCTTTTCCTCTGAGTTGGCATTGGCTTGGCCGATTCGAACTTGATTCAATTTCGCACCTTTTCTTTGGGGACCATTTTGGGTCATCCTGCACAAAGGTGGCTGCTGATTGGTTGGCTTTCATTTGGCTCGATTCTTTTGGCGGGAAGGTTGACTCGCTCAGCACACTCTGGCCAGGTGTCCCTTTCTTTTGCACTGCCAGCAGATAGCATCTTTGAATTAGCAATTGTGTCTTTGGTGATTTTCTCCACAACTAGTGCACTCGTCTTCCTCGTCCCTTCCTGCCTTGTCTTCTTCTTCTGATTCATCCTCGTTTTCGAGCTTGGCTTCTTCTCGGTGAATTAGAGTCGCGTTTGTCAGTGTGCTTGATGTGCCTGGTCTCTGAAGCATTTCCGCAGCTTTTGTTGACAGTTCGTGTGCCCTTGCTTCGTTGATCGCGACTTGTAGGGTGAGGTTAGATTTTGACAGTAGCCTTCTCTGTAGCCATATATCCCTCACTCCACAAATTAGTTTCTCTAGGAGCGCGTCATCCAAATTTCAGTACTCACAGTGCGTTGCAGCCTTGCGCAGGGTGGCCATGTAAGTGCTGATTGGCTCGCCCTCGCGCTACAGCCATTGGCGCAATTCATACCGCTGTACAAATTTGGATGGCATCGGGGCATAGTGCGCTCTGAGGGTTTCCTTTAGGATGTGCCAGGGGATGGTTTGGACTGATGTTGGCTCAGAAAGCAATTCGGCAGTATCGAAGACTGCGGGGCCATGGTGGCTCAGGAAATAGGGTCTCTTCCGATTGTCCGGGAAGCCTTGGAAGTCATTCACCTCGAAGAAGCAGTCGAACCTGGCCATGTATGATCCCCATTTCTCAGTGGCCTGGTTAAATGGAGCTGGCGGTGTGTAGGCAGACATTCCATTGTCTGGTCTTCATCGATTCATGCCTCTTGGTTGGATTTGGTAGTGACTTGCTCTTCTTTGTGCTCTGTGCCAGCCTCGATCCCACCTTCACCGCCAATGTTAGATCGGGCGATTGAGGAGGCAAGAGACAAGATTGGTGACAACAGCTCTTTAATGTAGGGTGAGAATCCAACAACCGGCACCAGGGGAAAGTGCCCCTTATATACCCACCTGGTGGAGGCACCAGACAATTGGCAATGTGTATTTTTCTGCCAAAATTCCCTCCAATAGTTTCATACATAACAAGTGGGAATTAAGAAATGAAGAGAGAGAAGGGAAATTAAAAGTCTACAGTCCTGGTCTATGTTAAGGATCTGAATTTTTCTTCCAGGAAAAAATAAAATAAGTATTTTTCTTTTGTATGCACTTTAAACTGAAAACAAATAAGAATCAAGTACTGTTCAACTTCTTTGTTATTTATACCACACTTTTGGAAATGTAAAATTACTTCCAGTGATACCCAGCTTTAGATTAAGAATTATTTTTGTTATTTATTTTCAAGAAAACAAGGTTAACACTTGATGAAAATGTTCTGATTTCCAAAAGCTATATTATGGCATAGTGATAATATATATATATATTTTCCAATGGATAAATGGCAAAATGCATACAGATGCTTATAAGTATAAAACATTGACTTACAAAACTAGTGTTCATGTATATATTATGTGTATATGTATATGCGTGTCTGTATATATAGTAAACTTCATCCTTTTCAAGTCTATAAATCTAATGGTATAATTTTTTTATAACATCAATATAAGGTTAAGCAAATTTGCTTCTGAGTATTAAATGTCATCCTTCATATCTTGATCTTAGGCATATTGATTTTCATCTGATTTATTTGTCTAGGGAATTCATATTTTATTTTTCAGACTTAGTTTATAGGAAGGGAAGGTGTTTCAAATATTAAACAAGAATAAATTCTGTATGTTAAATCAAATGGTGGATAATTAAATACCAAAGAACACAGCCTATTATACTATTTATTTTTTAAAAAAATAAGTATATAAGATGATTTTCTAATTGCAGTATTTTTAAATTAGGCTGAAAATAATGTGTATAGTTTCTGCAGAGAATTCTAAATGGCAGTTGTGTTGTTATTTATTTAATTTAAACATCCCGTGGCAATAAATTAATTCTACCAACAAAAAATAAACATTTTCCCCCAGATAAACAGGGGCTGAGTAACACATCCATGAACAGTTTAATTTATCTGCAAGCGAGATAATAACATTTGAATTACTGAGGCTACAATGTTGCAATTTCATTGCTTTCTCTGCATTAATTTACCTTCTGCAATTTCTACATCTCAGTGGTTTTCACATTGGGAATCTCTCCTTTGTTCTACGTACCGCCTTCCCATCCATTCCTTGTTAACAGCAATTCAAATTTTGAATTTGGTATTTATCATTTCAAATTGAAACTGCAAATTAGATAGGCCTCGTGCATCTTGATAACCCAAGAATAAAAAGTTGCATAATTTGGCAAATCTCTCCAATCCTCTCTATATCATCCCATTAACAACTAGGGTAGCTAGTCACACTCCTGGAATTGAGGTGAGTTGGCTACAAATGTGGTGTGAGAAGAGTTCAGCCTGGGGAGTGAAAAAACTGTGGATGAGAATCATGTTGTTTCCTAGAACAGAGTTTCTCAACCTTTTAGAATGACAGAATGGGAATGGAGCAGAGCATCTTCTGGGCTGCAAAGTCAATGGCAGAGAAACATTCAGTGATGGCACTTGAGAGGACAGCGTATGATACATGAAGGGCCTTGGGGAGGAAGGATTTATTTATTTAAAACATTTATATAACTAGCTTTGGGTGGCTACCTATCAAAAACCAAGAGATATAAAAAACATGTTAAAACTATACAATTCAACTAATGAAAATATTCAAACATTAAAAACAACAAAAATCTCATACCAATCAGCTTTAATTTATGGTAATTGTTAAGTTCTGGAAGTAACGAGGCTGGAGACCAGGGTAGTGACAACAGCTCTTTAATATAGGGTGAACCCAGCAACAGGCTGGGGGAAAAACCTCTCCTTTTATACAGTTCTACTGGCGGCTTCGTCCAATCAGCAACGTGCTGATTTCCCGCCCAAATATTTAAAGGTACATACAAGAATACATAACAGTAATCTAATCTTCTTCCAATACTTGTAGGGAAAGCCAGATCTTTAAAGTCTTAAGGAAGGTGAAAAGGATTGAAGCCTGCCAAAGGTCAGGGGTCAAGGGGTTGCCATGAAAAAGGCACGAATATGATGAAAGATGAGTATTTTAAAGATTATAAGTGTGTTTTAGCTATCAAGCAGATGTTTGGAAGGGAGGATGTGTATATTCTACAGTTTCTCTGTTTGAAACCTTATGGCTTGCTAGACTGAAAACATGGTAAAAAGGAGTGATGATCAAAATAATAATATTTTGCAAATATGGGAATACAAATAAGATCTGTTCTCCACCCAATTCCTAAGCCAAGGTGAAGAGAGCCTACTTAAACAAATGAAACAAAACATTATATTTGTTCCTTTTTGTCCTGAGTAAAATAATCCACATCTATATATCTGTGTGTGTTTTAAAGGTTTTTTTAAATATTCGAGGTCAGAGTATTACCCAAACAAAATGCACGCAGTTCTCACTATTCTTGCTGAAAAATATTGCAGTAAATTGCTATCACTTCACAAGCCTCATTAAATTCATTAAATACCTGTCCTATTAACTGAAGTTTCTCAACCCTATGTTACAATCCACACATAAATTTCAATTCCAATTTTAATTATTGCTGTTATTTGACCCTTAAAATGTATCTATTGATGATTGTAGGTAGAGTTAAGGAGCCCTATAAGATAGATCACATTAAGGACTAGTTATCATGTAGGCCTAAAGCTATTTTTATTAGAAAATATTTTAGACAAGGCTAAAATTAACTTACATGCATGACCTCTTATTACTTACTAATATTTGTGGATATTTTTAGAGAATTATTAGATATTAAATGGTTTTAAATCTAAGGTTTTAATGGATTTCAGAAGGGAGGGAGGGAAGGAGGGAGGGAGAGAGAGAGAGGGGGAGGGAGGGAGGGAGGGAGGGAGGAAGGAAGGAAGGAAGGAAGGAAGGAAGATTCAACCTTAGCATAGTTACAAAATATATTGTCTTGTATGAACCAATGCCTCAGAGCTATGTTCTATATTATCTTCATTATTCAGAAGACACTATGGATAATTTTCAATCATGGTGAATTTACTTGTGCACAGTAAATTTTAATTCTGTCATTACATTTTTGAATGCATAGTTATGTGCCAATTGTTAGTGGATTTATGGTGACCCATAGAACAATAGTATAATGAGGTAGAGACAGATGATTGATAGATGATAGATAGATAGATAGATAGATAGATAGATAGATAGATAGATAGATAGATAGGTAGGTAGGTAGGTAGGTAGGTAGGTAGGTAGGTAGGTAGGTAGGTAGGTAGATAGATAGATAGATAGATAGATAGATAGATAGATAGATAGATAGATAGATAGATAGATAGATAGACAGACAGACAGACAGACAGACAGACAGACAGACAGACAGACAGACAGACAGGTGGATGATAGGTAGGTAGTCAGGCAGATATTTACATAGATGTATTCAGGCACAATTGACATACTGAACTATTAAACTTCAGTAAAATTCTTCCATTTAACTTTGTTTTATTAGCAAGTTTGGAACTTAAATAAGAACACATATAGTCCTTAATAATATATTTAACAATGCTTGTTGTATAACTCTAATCACAAAAATTCAGTTATAAAGCAAAATGATCAAATATACCATGAAAATAAATTTCTGAATAAGTTCCAGGATATTTGGCAGCTGAGAAAGAGCTGTATCACCAAATATTCTTTGAATAGCTGTAGCTTTAGTTGCCAATTATAAGAAGCATAGCTAAATATATTTCTTGGAGCATGTTTTCATGCAAAATAGTCTCTTTTAGCTGAAGAAAAGTCTTAACATTTCAAATGTGATTGCAGAATTCTTATTCTCCAAGGGTTGAGGAGAAAAAATATGAACCCCATACATAATTGCATCTGGGATGAATGCCAAATACTCTGCCTATAAGTTGCAAGTATTAATTTATATCATTTTTGCTTGATATTATGTTAGCAAACTGGATATATCTCGCAACCTACAATTCTTTAAAGAATATTGTGATCAAAACCTAAATATTTTAATTGCAACATAATGATAAAAACCAAACATATTTCTGATTATTTATCTATGCAGTTCACTAGGTAACTAGCTGAACTGTCAGCAAGTCTGTAAAAATCTGTTACGAGAAGGAAATGGGTAATGGATTGGTTGATGATTGATTCCATTACTTTGCAGGTGACACAGCATAAAGAAATTGGTCTGTAATTTTCAACTAAGCTGGAGTCTCCTTTTTTGAAGACAGGGATGACCGTGGCTAGTGACCATAGTTTGGGAAGGGAGCTGGTCCTGAAAGATTTTTCAAAGATTATGCTTAGAGATTCTGCTATAACAGTGGAAAGCTTTTTTAAGAAGTATGCACATTAACGATCAGGTTCAAAAATAGAGATGGTTTCAGTCTATGTAGTGCCTTTTCAAAATTATCTTCTGTGAAATCTATTTGTGTTAGATCATTGTAGCCATTATTGGTACAACTGGGGAATGTTGGGTATGAGCCATTGCTGTTAACAAAGACTGAGCTGAAGAATGTGTTAAAGAAGTTTGCTTTAACTGCTTCATCATTGTATTCCTTACCGTTAGATCCTTTTAGGGGTGGAATAGATCTCGAGCCTTTAAGTTTGTTGTTTACAAAATTATAGAAAGCGCAATTGGATTTTGTGTGCAGAAGATCTTCTTGTTTGATATGGTAATTGGTGCATTCAATCCTTATTTGGTGGCATATATTTTTGTAGAGGCTTTTAAAGTTAGCTACATAGCCAGTTTTGTTTTTTCACCAGAGGAATTTTTTTTTTTTTGGATTGGAGCTTTTTTACTGATATGGGTAATTTGTTTTTCCTGGTTTTGATGGTGATTTGTGCACATATAGTTTGATAACTCTATTGACTTCAAGCAAGAAAATATTATAGTAGATTCGGAAGTGATACAGTTAGAGAATAGAATTTGCCAGTCAAGAGATGAGAGGTCGGTGTCTATGAGATCATAGTTTGCTTTATTGAAGTTGTAGTTTGGTATCCCATTATTATGGAGATTTTTATAAGGGCGTATATTGAGACAAAAGTCTATCATGCTGTGGTCACTGTTGGAAAAGGGTTCTTTTATTTGTAGTCCATAAATTGAGTTTAAGTTGTTGCAGAAGATGAGGTCAAGGCAGTTGTTGAGTCTAGTGTTGTTAGTTACTAGTTGATCAAGACCTAGATTTGTAACAGCATTGTATAGGGTTGTTGTTTTTTCCTCCTTCGCTTCTGTCCAAGTGATGGCTTAATTAGCCGGCACTATCACCTCTGGCAGCAAAATAGCAAGCATCTGCCAAGTGTCTCTGTTATCTCCCTCGACGCCAATGAGTCATCCAGGAACAAACTTCAGCTCTTAGTTAATCAGTTGATTTGCCTTCTACGAAGAGGCACAGCAGCTCTGGCTGCCTTTATATCCTGTGGGGTGTGGCTCCATGACTCAGCACTTCCTAGGCCTGCCCCACCCCTGCTTTTGTTGTTCCCTCCTCTCCTGCCTACGAAACCTAGAGTCCAATCAAGCCTGATTGCCATCAGCTGGGTTGAAGGCGTGGCCTGTGGGGGGAAGAGTCAGGGGATGGAGGCCTCGTTATGTCTTCCACCTGGCCTGCCTCTGGCTTCTGGAGCTGAGCCAGGGAAGCCGGTGCTCCCGAGGTAAGTTCTGACAGCCCTTCCCCCTCACTTTCCAAGTCATTTTCTGGCAGGAGGCCCGGCTCCAAGTCACTTTCTGGCAGGAGGTCCGGCTCAGGGGGCGCAGACACAACAGTTGTATGGATGGGTTCAGTTGTACATTCGTTTATTTTCCAGTTAATAAGAGGTAGGTTGAGGTCACCCAGAAAGATGAGAGGATAAGGGCAAGAGGCTGCCCATGTTAGTAGTGTGGTTAACTTATTTGCATGTGTGATGTCGTAGTCGGGGGCTCTGTAACATAATAAGCGAAGTGTGATGTTAAAGCAAAGTTCGCAGATAATAGTTTCTAGAAGAGCAAGTTTATGTGCAACTTGATTATTTTTTTAGATTTAGTGACTTTTTGTAAAAGATAGCTCCTCCACCTCCTCTTCGCAATCCGACTGGAAAATATGATATTCTTTTACTGAGATGATGGAGTCAGGGAGGGATGAGTTTAGCCATGTTTCAAAGACAAATATAACGTCAAATGTACCAGTATTTAATAAGAGGAGAAATTTGGGCATTTTGTTTACAATGCTTCTTGTATTTATCAGTTTGCATTTAAGTTTAGTAGTGGTTGGTATTGAGGAAATAAGGGGCATGCATATCTAGTCCTGGATGACAGCTGGTTGAAAGTTCTGTACGAGGGATGGTTGGACATTTTGGGTGATGGAGGGCTGGATGTTGGGCAATTGATTGTAGGTTTTACTTTTTATGCAGTCAGCGCGGTAGTCGATGTATAGGTTAGATTCGCCTTTGTCTTGGCATCTTCTGAACCCTGCTTGCTTCTTGGGCTGTACATTCATTCATTTAATGTTCTCAATATTCTTTTTGCTATTATGTTGGGGAAAACCTTGTAGATGACTGAAAGAAGGCTTATTGGGTGTTAGTTTTTAAAATAATCTTGGGCTTTTTTCAAATGGCAGAAAAAGCCATAGGAAGATACATGCTCAGCATTATAAGACAAGATAGAAAGATCTGCACATGGATTAAAGAACAAACGAAAGTATACAATATCATCAAGAGAGTAAAAGAATTGAAATGGAAATGGGCTGGTTCAGGGGTGAAATCCAGCAGGTTCTGATAGGTTCTGGAGAACCAGTAGCGGAAATTTTGAGTAGTTTGGAAAACTGGCAAATGCTACCTCTGGCTGGCCCCAGAATGGGGAAGGAATGGGGATTTTGCAGTATCCTTCCCCTGGAGTGGGGTGGAAATGGAGATTTTTCAGTATCTTTCCGCTGCCATGCCCACCAAGCCACGTACACAGAATCGGTAGGGAAAATTTTTAGATTTCACCCCTGGGCTGGTCACATTGCAAGGCACCTGCCATCAGTTATCAAGTAGAATAGATTCAACTTGATAAAAAGTGTCCACAGAAGATACCTAAAACAAGAAGGATCAATGACATCAGCAAGTATTGTGAGTCCAATTGGCAAAGAAAGCTCAGGACCATGTTGGTTGAAAACATGCAGAAGAGTCCTTCATCTTGCAGTGGATAGACAATCTGTCACTGCAGGATGGCTAAAATGATGATGATGATGATGATGATGATGATGATGATGATGATGATGATATGCATTTAGAATCCTTATGCTTTGCAATCCTGTGGTGCTTAAACTAAAATTGCAAATAGATCAAAAGGAATATGTGAATATTAATATAACACATGAATATTAAATTATATTCTATAGGGATTATCCTTTATTGAAATTTATCTAGTCCCCCCCTCCCAAGTTAAAGAAAATAATTCTTTGCAGTGTGTGGCTTCCATATAATCTGTCTCGCAGAATATTCCCCCTTGCTTTCAATAAAGGCCCATGTGTGCAATAGATACACAAATTATATAGGTAACTATTTAGGATCTACAACAGTTTGAATTCCAAATCTAAATGGTACTTTGGAGCAGGCAGTAACAGCTGGGCTACCCTGGGAAAAGATGTGGCTGCTTTTAAGTTATTATAGACAAGTTATGCTCAGTCCAATATGATATGTATATTTATCCATTGGCAAGAGTTTATGTAAAGAACATGTAAGAAAGTCTAATCCTCCCCCCACATTTATTAAATTAATTATTTAAAGAAATTTCCATCTATGTCTTTGAGGGATAAGAGTATGAGATTGAATCAAAATCAAAATGAAAATGAATAGATGACAATTTTTTCATTCCTTCACACTTAAGCCACTTGGTTCCAACAAATTCAAACAAGCTGCAAAGGAGAAAAGAAAGGAACAGAAGAGAAGATGAGGGGAGGGGAGGGGAGGGGAAGGGGAAGGGGAAGGGAAGAGGAGAGGAGAGGAGAGGAGAGGAGAGGAGAGAATTAAAACAGGGTGACAGAAGATAGGTGAACTGAGAAAGAAAGGGCAGAAATGTTCAGGAGTTACATTTTCCTCCACATTACATGTGTGTGTGGGGGTGGGGGGGTGGATTATACATACATACCCCTATCATGATCATATTTTCCATTACTTTATCTTCAGGCCAATTTCACTGCATTACTAGTACCAAGCTGGGCATTTCCCCATTTTTAAAAAGTAACAACAATGCAGAAGGAGAATTTTAGTGAAGTTCTCCTATCTGAGGAGCAGATTTTCTGAGATTATTTTTTGTTTGCTCGTTTGTTTTTAAGTGGCTGACAGTAGGAGGGTCCTGCATTTTCTCTTTCTGTTACACAACTTTCTAGCACTCTGCAGTATTCTTATCTGTCTTGACTTCCTGATACAAAAAGCACTCATGGGAATCCTTAGCCTATGATTCTTCCCTTGAGATTTAATTAAAGAAAAGATGGGACCAGTAATGAGAGCATTTAAAATGCTTTTCTCAAAAAGAAAATCAATGACTGCATCAATTTCAGACACTTGATAGGCAGTTTTCTGCATCAATTAAATCATAGGGAAAGCAACATGCTACCCTATCTATGGGATATTTTTAGATCAGATAGTACAGGTATACAGAGGCTGCAGTAACAAGGACATTTCTGGGGGAAAAAAAACATATCACATACTGTCAGATCTGACATCTTCAGCCTCTATGCTTCGCTGGCATCCTGCCGTAAAGTGAAGGGGAGAAGGAGGGGCAAAGAAATGCAAAGTACTAAAGATGAGCATGGGAATGTGAAGACAAATGGTGGGAGGGAGATACAGCCTTGAAAGAAACCAGATGTGCTGAGACCAGAATATACCAGTTGCCAAGTACACCTGGTCTGGGAACAGAATGAGAAACTGTACTGAATGGTGCCAAATATCCAAATGGTTCTCAAAACATCTAAGCAGCCTATTCTTAGACACTGATGGACTGGACAAAGAGGGAAGGGCCATGGAAAGGGGAAAATGTAATCTTTGTGCGGGAATATTCAGATCTAGCCTTGCTTTCACTGCAACCACTAATCCTTAGTAAAAGAATCTGTCACTTCAACCAAATGGAGTCAAGGGGCTTTCATTCCTAGGGACCTGAGTGGGGCAGGTCTGACAGATACATTTGGTGATCTCAGAATCATTTCAACTTGATTGATTGGTCATGCAACAGTAAGACATTGGTGAAGCGGGTACAGCAGCACCTGCATTTTCTATGTCATATGAGAGGAGCAAATCTTCTTTCCCCTGTTCTTACCACTTTTTATAGAGGAAAAATAGAAATCATCCTGTTGTGTTGTATTATTCTGTGGTTTGGAAGTATTACTGTTTTGGACAAGAAGGCTATGCAGGGAGTGGTGAGGATGGCAGAAAAGATTATTGGAAGTTCATTTCCTTTTATTCAGGATATAGCATATAAGCACTGCTTGACCAGGGTCCGCAGTATTGTCAGGGACATTATACATCCTCTCCATGACTGGTTTTCCTTGTTACCTTCTGGAATGAGACTTTGTGTATTTGAAGCAGAACAACTAGATTCCGTAATAGCTCTGTGTCATATAGTATAAACTTTGTTAACTTTCAAGACTCATTTTTCTGTTATGTATTCAAAATGGACTGTGATTCATATATTTACACACACACATAAACACACTATTTTGAGAGCAGGCATCAAGTTCATTTATTTAATGGGTGTGAGTATGTTTGCAGAAAAAGATGACAATAAAGGTTATCTTATCTTTTCTCATGATCAATCACTGTCTATATTATTTAAATCAGTAAACGTAAGCATACAGCTCCTTCCATCAGGAACAGTCCAAATCCACAAGGTTTGAGAGGAAGTTACGATGCAAGCCCTGCCTCTTTTGAATCCAGAAGACATTAGCAGATACAGCATATAGAAGTGGCTTGCATCATAATGCTTCATTTGCCATCTTGCAAATTTTGACCACCCCTTTACGCACTCTGCTGTTTACATTTAATAGCTTTAATAATCTTCTCTGTGCATGATTATTTTCATGATTTGAAACATATTACATTGTGGGGAACTAAGATTCTAAATTTTATTTGTATCATTTATGGTAGTTGTAACAAACAATAAATGGGCAACCTGAAAGTAGTTCTTTTTCCCAAAACAAATTGCCAGGATACTAACAACTGTGTTTCAAATATCTGAGGGTGGCCATGCAGAAAACAGAGCAGAATTATTCAGAACTATTCCAAAAGACAGAACAAAAAAAAAGTGGATTTAAATTACAAGCAAATAAATTTCAGTTGGACATCAAGAAAAAAAATCCCAATATATTTTTAAAAATGGTGTTCTTCTTCACTAGAGGTGTTTAAACAGAGTATTGTTGGCAACTTGTCAAGAATATTATAAATTGTAAATTGCTGCCCTGAGGAAGATTTTAAATTAGATTATTTCAGGATGTTTTCATTTCTTTCTAAATTTTTATACCTGTTAAGGTTTTTCATGATTTGACAATGTACAGACTTGAATTTGTACATTGTCAAATGTACAGTGAACAATATTACTTGTATTTTGTGTTTGCAGAATCAATTTAACAGCTCAAGCAGAACTTAAATTCAGATAGTCCTGGATTACCGACTGCTTGTTCGTCAATCATTCAAACTTACCTTGGTGCTGAAAATAAGATTTCTGCTCAGTGATTTGGATGCTTCACAATCAGAACACATTTATGGTGGTCTCAGTCATATCATCAGTCACATAATCTGCATTTGCAACTTTCATGGCTGGCTTCTGAAAAGCTAAGTCAATGGGAAAACCAGCAGTAAGTTGCAAGCTGATGTCATGTGGTATTGTACTTAATGATTGTGAGTTATTTACTTGATGACCACAGTATAAGTTGGCATAGTCATATAATGTTTCACTTAATTACTGTATCAGCTGCTGATGTCAGTTACTGAAGACTACCTGTAGGCATAAAGGTAATATATATTTTAATATGAGTTCAAAAAGTTCAAAAATAGCATAATAATGTAGGTTACATTTCTGGACTGACTTAATTGTTCTTTGAGGTTTAGTGAACTTTTTGGAAATTATTTTAAGCAATTCACCATAACAAAAGCATTATTTCTGGCTTCTAAAGTCATTGACTTTCACTACTGATGCCTTTCAAAAATTATGTCTTCCATACTACTATAACCAATGTCTCTATCTAAACTGTCACATCAACATACCATGCAGTATTTGAGGGATTTAAGACCTCATTAGTTACATTTTTACTCTTTGCTTTATTTTTAGTCAGTGTAACAACCTGTGCCCAAAATCTGTAACTTTTAATTGTACATTAAGCAGCAATGTCAAAATGTTTTGATTGGTAATATAGATGATATAATATTTTTTGATACATAAAATTTGTTAAGAAATTATTTAACTGCTTAGTTATTATTCTCAAGGCTAACGTAGGCTAAGATATTGCCGTTCTCTTTTATTTATTAAACTTGCAATATGAACTGAAAATGAAAATATATAGTAGCATAAATTTATTCTCCAATCAATTTGACTTGTCGGGTAAATCAGATATTTAAAGTGAAGAACATATTGAACAATATATTGTTCCTATTTTGCAACCCATCCAGTGCCATTAAAGACATAGACAGCATGTCTAGAATAGAATAGAATAGAATAGAATAGGATAGGATAGGATAGGATAGGATAGGATAGGATAGGATAGGATAGGATAGGATAGGATAGGATAGGATAGAATTGAATAGAATAGAATTTATTGGCCAAGTGTGATTGGACACACAAGGAATTTGTTTTGGTGCATATGCTCTCAGTGTACATAAAAGAAAAAAAAATACCTTTATCAAAGGTACAACATCTACAACACAAATGATGGTCATAGGTTGCAATTTAACCCTCAATAATAGCAACAAAAAGTTAGTCATACAGTCATAAGTGGAAAGAGATTGGTGACGAAAACGATGAGAAGATTAATAGTAGTGTAGATTTAGTAAGTAGTTTGACAGTGTTGAGGGAATTATTTGTTTAGCAGAGTGATGGCCTTCGGGAAAAAACTGTTCTTGTGTCTAGTTGTTCTGTGTGCAATGCTCTATAGCGTCGTTTTGGTGGTAGGAGTTGAAACAGTTTATGTCCAGGATGTAAGGGATCTGTAAATATTTTCCCGGCCCTCTTCTTGATTCTTCTTGATCAGTAGCTCCTTGGGCAGTTTGAGCTTTCTGAGTTGGCGCAGAAAGAACATTCTTTGTTTTCCTTTTTTGATGATGTTTTTGATTTTAACTGTTCATTTTAGATCTTGCGATATGACAGAACCTAGAAATTTGAAGGTTTCTACTGTTGATACTGTGTTGTCAAGTATTGTGAGAAGTGGAAGTATTTATTTATTTATTTATTTTGTCACAACAATATATATAAGTATCATACAAAAAAGATTATATAGTATATAAACATATATATGAGTAAATATTAGGAGGTATAAGCTATATATAGGTATATATATATATATATATATATATATATATATATATATATATATATATATATATATATATATATATATATATATATATATATAAGCTATATATAGGTATATATATATATATATACGTATATATATATATAAGCGAGTTTTCAGCATATATTTGTGCTGAAAAGCGTTCGCTTATACTCAGTCATTCGAACCCGCACAGGAGAGGTTTCAGGCGGACTCCATGGGAGGACGGGAGGCGGGCCCGCCGAGGTCTCGCGATTTGTAAGCCCCAGGCCGCCCCCATTCCCGTGTCTGGTGGCGGACGGCGCAACTTGGCGGACTGTGCATTGGCGGGGAAGCCCTGGTGGTGCAGTGAGAGGGCTGGGCAGGGCCGCCAGCCTTCTCGGCTGAGGAGGAGGTTTCCCGACCGCTGCGAGCTCGCCGCGCGAGCCACCCCAAGGCCAGAAGAAAGGTCATTCCGCCGGAGTAATGGAAGGCTCCTTCCTCTCCGCCTTACCCATGCTGTGCGAGCCCGGCTGGGCTGCAACCCCGCCGCCGCGCTCAGCTTCCTCAGCCTCCGGGGCTCGCTCTCGCCAAGCTCAGGCGGACTCAGCAGCTCCCCATCAGCACTTTCGCAGCGCGATTCGGGCAGGAGGGTCGGGCTCGCTCTGTGGCGGTGGCGCCGCTGCCGAGCCACCACCGCCACGGAGGAGCCCGACCTCTCCTGCCCGAACACTGCGCAACAATGCTGATGGGGAGCTGCCGAGTCCGGCCTGAGCTTGGCGGGCTAGAGCGCGAGCCCGAGGCTGAGGAAGGAGCGGCGGCGGGGTTGCAGCCCAGCCGGCCGCATCAGCAATGGGTAAGGCGGGAGAGGAAGGAGCCTCGCCCATTACTCGATGGAATGACCTTTCTTCTGGCCTTTGGGTGGTTTCTCGCGGCGGGCGCAGAGCGCAGCGCCATCCGCTCATGACCTCAAACTCGCCCGCTTTCTGGTAAATTGAGACGCCCGGTGAACAAACAATGCAGCAACTCAGAGCAAGCGCGATTGGCACAAGCTCAACCAGTAGAAAAAGGTTCTCCTGTGTCGTCATTGTTGCTAGGCAGATGTTCAGGCGCAACGGGAGAGAAGAGGGGAAAACCTCCTCCCTCAGCCGAGAAGGACTGCACCGCCAGGCTTCCCCGCCAATGCATAGCCTGGCGGGAGTTACTGCAGCTCACCCGCCCCGCCCCAACTGGTGGTGTTGGGGCAGCAGCTGCGCTTTCTAGCAAAAGGTCGCCGCCCAAAACTCCTCGCCTTCTCCTGGGAAGGGCTGGATGGCTAGCCGGAAGGGTTGAATAAGCAAGCCAACCTCCTCCTCCTCCTCCTCTCCCCGCAAGCGAAAGAGCGTTTTCCGTTGGAAGAGAGAGAGAGAGAAAGGAGGGCCGTTCCTCCTTCTTTCATTCTTTCTTCTCCTCCGTGCTTCAGAAGCTGGGCGTGTGTGCGCGCCCTAGTCCCTTCTGTTCCGTGGCGCTGGAAGAGAGAGAGAGAGAAAGGAGGGCCGTTCCTCCTTCTTTCATTCTTTCTTCTCCTCCGTGCTTCACCGTGCTGGGCGACCTGGAGCAGCTGCTCTTCAGCCAGATGCTCGTGAGTCAGCCCGTCCCCTTCCTTCCGTGGGGTCTGCCTTGCTGGTGAAGGTTATTGGGGCTTTTGAGCAAGGGAGGAGGAGCGAGCACCGCCTTCGCTGGCATTCCGGGATTTC
Organism: Ahaetulla prasina; assembly: GCF_028640845.1. Taxonomy (NCBI): domain Eukaryota; kingdom Metazoa; phylum Chordata; class Lepidosauria; order Squamata; family Colubridae; genus Ahaetulla; species Ahaetulla prasina. The sequence continues at coordinate 90,063,375 of NC_080543.1, read as the reverse complement.
CCTTTGTTTAGAGCTGGGAATCCTCCTTCCCCTTTGCACTCCCTCTCCCTCTCTCTCTCTCTCTCACACACACACACACACACACAGACTTCTAAAGTCGATTGGCACAATGCTAAGCAAACACAGCAGTGGGTCAAGGGTGAAGGGCTAGGAACCTGGCAGGTGAAAGGTTGAGCGACATGAAAGGCAAAGACCACAATTGTTTTAAGAAAGAAGCTTTAGCAGGGAGGGGGGGATGGGAGGGTGTTTTAAGTTTTGGCAAACAGCCAGGCCAACTGTATTGGAGAAGGTCACACAACTGGCCTTAACATTTTAGCTGCTGTCTTTTTCCTCACACTTGGGTTTAATGATATTAGAGATCCTTATTGCCCTGCCAAAAAAAAAAAAAGGAGCCACCCCAACGTCTATGAAAATTAACCTTCTCTGCCAAGAGACACTGTGCAGGGTATTTTCACTATTGGTGTGCATACAGGCTTAGATTTGTGCTGGGTTCTTAGTGCTTAGAGCACTGACCTTCAGAGGCACCCTGGTCCCTTGGAAGCTAAAGGAGGACTCATTTTCATGCTTGCAGTTGTATTGTCAATTTCTGTGAGACAATGTTGTTGAAGTAACTCACTCACTCATTCATTCATTCATTCATTCATTCCTTGTGTGTCCAATCACACTTAGCCAATAAAAATTCTATTCTATTCTATTCTATTCATTCATTCATTCATTTTATTTTGTCAAATACATATTAAATAATTATATAAATATAAGCATGAATTGAATACATAAAAGGAATACAACTAAAGGGAACATTAGGACAGGGACGGTAGGCACGCTGGTGCTCTTATGCACGCCTTACAGACCTCTTAGGAATGGGGTGAGGTCAATACTAGATAGTCTTTGGTTAAGGCTTTGGGGATTTTGGGAAGAGACCAGAGTCAGGTAGCACATTCAGGCATTAACAACTCTGTTACTGAAGTCACATTTTCTGCAATCTAGATTGGAGAGGTTCACTTTAAGTTTGAATCTATTGTGTTCTCGTGTATTGTTGTGGTTGAAGCTGAAGTAGTCATTGATAGGAAGTACATTGTAGCAGATAATTTTATGTGCTATGCTCAGGTCATACCAAAGGTGGCGTAGTTCTAAATTTTCTAAAGCTGGGAATCCTCCTTCCCCCTTTTGCACTTTTATTGTTTTCGTTCAAATAAATATTCATGTTATTTTACTTGGCTCTATCTTTATTTTTACATTGACCAGTAGCTGCCTCATTTCCCACCCTCGGCTTATACTCAGTCAATAGTTTTTCCCAGTTTTTGTGGTAAAATTAGGTGCCTCGCTTATATTCGGATCGGCTTATACTCGAGTATATCGGTATATATATATTTGTTTTCTGAGGTTTTCACGGGTGTTTGTATATAGGTCTTTGGTTATGGTTAAGGTTCATTCATCACCATTAGTGACTTAGGAATGGGGTGAGGTCAATATTAGAAAGCTTTTGGGATTATGGGAAGAGACCATAGAGTCAGGTAAAGTGTTCCAAGCACTGATGATTCTGTCACAGAAGTCATATTTTCTGCAATCTAGATTAAAGCGGTTAACATTAAGTTTAAATCTATTGGTTGCTCTTGTATTATTGCAATTAAAGCTGAAGTAGTCTTTAACAGGAAGGACATTACAATAGATGATTCTATGAGTTAAACTTAGGTCTTGTCGAAGGCGACGGAGTTCCAAGTTTTCTAAGCCTAGGATTTCAAGTCTGGTGGGATAAGGTATTTTGTTGTTTTCAGAGGAATGGAGAACTCTTCTTGTAAAATATTTCTGGACACGTTCAATTGTATTGATGTCAGAAATGTGGTGAGGGTTCCAGACAGGCGAGCTGTATTCTAGAATTGGTCTAGCAAATGTTTTATATGCTCTGGTTAGTAGTGTAGTGTTTTTGGAAAAGAAGCTACGCAAGATTAGGTTTACAACTCTTAGAGCCTTTTTTGCTATGTAGTTGCAGTGGGCTTAGGCACTTAGATCATTTGATATGAAAACTCCAAGGTCTTTAACAGGGTGGGGTTTCTCCTAAAATCTACCACCATTTCTACAGTTTTGAGTGTGTTCAGTTCCAGATTGTTACGGTCGCACCACAAAGCTAGTCGTTCGACCTCACTTCTATATGAGGATTCGTCATTGTCTCGAATGAGACCAATCACTGTTGTGTCATCTGCGAACTTCAGTAGTTTAACAGATGGATCGTTGGAGATGCAGTCATTGGTATACAGAGAGAAGAGAAGTGGGGAGAGCACACAGCCTTGGGGGGCCCCTGTGCTAATTGTACAGGTATCTGAAGTGATCCCACTTAGCTTTACCTGCTGCTTCCTGTTTGTTAGGAAGCTTGTGATCCACTTACAAGTCTGTTCAGGTACTTGTAGCTGGTTTAGCTTAGTTAGAAGAGTGTCTGGAATGATGGTATTGAATGCTGAACTAAAGTCTACAAAGAGGACCCTTACATAGGTCTTTGGAGATTCAAAATGTTGTAAGATGTAGTGCAGAGCCATATTAACAGCATCATCTGTTGATCTATTTGCTCAGTATGCAAATTGCAAGGGGTCTAACAGCGGATCCGTGATGGTTTTCAAGTAGGAAAGCACTAGCCTTTCAAAGGCTTTCATGACTACAGATGTTAAAGCAACTGGTCTGTAGTCATTCAGTTCCTTGATAGTGGGCTTCTTCTTCTTCTTGTCTACATGGGGAGACAAAAGTTCAGCAATATTTAAAAAGGCAAGTGTCTACTGTAATTCTTATATGGTTCTCAGTTGCCTCAATTATCTCATATTGTTATTATCTCAATATACACTGTACTCTGTTACATTGGAAAGAACACTATGAAAAAAGGATATGTACTTTTAGGAACATGCTAATTGTTTAAAGTTTCTGCAGTCTCAAAGATTTCTAAGTATATTCAACATAGCATGATGGAGACATCCACCACGTCTGAAATTCTGTATATGAGAAGTTGTGACAAAATGATTTACAGAGGTTAGATTCTGTGCCATGCATTGACTGTTATTTCAGTAATTATAATGCAGTCCATTCTGTAAAATCTGGCTCCCATCATCTTGCAATTTTTAAAGTCTTTAACCATTTTCTTTGTAAGCCTCCCAAACATCTACTAATATGGACAATAATAGGCCAATTGCATGGTTTACAAGGCTGCTGAGAAATTTATTCATGAGATATGGAAGTATTTACTTTCTCAAGATTTTACCCATACATAAAAAATGTAAATATGATTTCTGTAAATTCTAGTAAAATTCTCATTTTACTAATATCCCAACTTCCTGATCATATTTAAATCACAATTCTCATTCTTTAAAAAATTCAGCAACTTCCAGTCATATTAGTATGTTGCAAATCAATATCCCTTCAAATTAAAGCATTTAAATACCACACACAGTCATTTGGCCAATCAATAATCCTTGATTTAAACACTGCATACTCACAGTCATTTTCCTCAGAAAATTGATAGCAAGAAATAACAGCTTGGCTAGTTCAAAGTGAAACAAAAAGCACACATACACACAAACAAACAACAAAGTCACACCCATATTTCTACTTGATCTTTAGTGCTTCCATTCTGAGGAACAGTTCACACTGAAGCTAAAGGCCTTCAGGGAATTAATTAAAATAACTGACTGCACATGGATGTTTCACCTCATTCTTCTGTCAAACGGTGTTTAAAATTAAATAAAAATGGGATGATCAGCAAGGTACTTTAATGATGTAGAGGTCTTACCTCCAATATGCTGTAAGACAGCAGGATACTGCTCATTTTTCCATGACTTTGCTAATTATTAGTGTGTTTGCTAGTAATACAGATTATTCAGTAGTAAACTAGGAACTGTATACAAATTGCAGCCTATAAGTGCTTTGTCTTAAAAGTAAGTAAATGCAGTATCACTTATTTCTAAATACATTTTGTCCACTGTTGGATGTACTTGATGAAATGGGTTGTGTAAAGATCTACCAACAGAAATTAGATATCTTCAAAGACCCAATAATTGAAAACAAAGTGATTACTACTTTTTTTTTATTTACATTTATATCCTGCCCTTCTCCGAAGACTCAGGGCGGCTTACACTGTTAGCAATAGTCTTCATTCTATTTGTATATTTATATACAAAGTCAACTTATTGCCCTCAACAATCTGGGTCCTCATTTTACTTACCTTATAAAGGATGGAAGGCTGAGTCAACCTTGGGCCTGGTGGGATTAGAACCTGCAGTAATTGCAGACAGCTGCTGTTAATAACAGACTGCATTAGCAGTCTGAGCCACAGAGGCCCTTTACTTATTTTTCTACTATTATTAAAAGAAGCAGAGGAATAGAGTAATCCACCAGACAGATTGTGTTTAAAACTAAGAATAAACTGAAAACAGAGCAGTTTCTTAACTTGCCTCCATTTTTGATCTATGCTATTTATACCATTCCAGTTTATGCATGGCTTATGCATAGTCAGCAAGAGATAGACTATTTTGAAATGGTAGAAAATAGTTGCAACTTGGGTGGTAGATGTTGTGGTAGTTTGTTCTCTGAACTTGTTGTTTAGTTTCCAAATGTTTCATCACCAGGCTAGGTGACATCGTCAGTGGAACTTTGGTTGAAGTGTCTTGTTGAACAGAACTGAAACAAGACAAATGAAGGCAAATATACGTATCCCAGGATAATGATGTGAGATCAGATTGGGATTGGTTGCAGGAACCAAAAATTTACTCTTTTGAGCTTTTGGACTCATACTGGAGCCCATCTTCAGGGAACTTCCCTCTACTGGAATATGTGCTTTGGGCTATTCTGTGAGACATGTTTATGAGATGCTTTCTTACTGGCTGATTTGTGTGTTGATGGCTAGTTATTGACTCTTGAAACAAGACACTTTGACCAAAGTTCCACTGACAATGTCATCTAGCCTGGTGATGAAACATTTCAGAACTAAACAAGCTTAAAGAACAAACCACTACCAACAGATAGATCAATGCTTTCTAATCTCTTTTTTTTCGTTACCTAAATCATACTTATCAGATGTAAGCACTTTAAGTTACCCAATGTAAGCACTTTAAGTTAATTTAGACAGGTCTGGGAAGCAAAGGCATTGTAGGAGTTTCTATTGTTGGCCATTCTGTGAATTCCATAGAAAATAGAAAGTTAGCACATATTTTTTTCACTAAAGTTGAAATAGACTTATAGTGCTGGAGGATTTCAACTGCCATTTCTTGACCCAGGGACTGAAGCAGCTTAGGAGTTTATATTCCTCATCGCAGTCATTTGGAATAAGAAGCAATAGGGTGTTGGATATAATTGTACCTATGTGGAATTTCTGTTTACTTGGATCTCATAGAGCATCTTGGTTTAATGAGCACCTCTATGACATGCAGTGACACAATAAATGGCTTGAGCACCCCTAGAGGGAGGCAAAGAGTGAAACTGACTGAGCACATATAACTGTCTATACTAGGACTCACCTTCTGGCAATAAGGGCAGTGAAGTATAATTACTTCACCACTCTTATTGCATCAACCCAGTGGCTCTGTTTGGATGACTGGGTTTCTTTTAAACAGTAAGAAACTGGGGGAACTCCTGCAGGGTCACTGTAAGGAAAATTGTGGGGATTTGGCAAAGGAAATAATGCAATTTCACTCTGAGTTGGACTGTGATTGTCAGATCCCTTGCAGTCCTGCTATCTTCCTCTAACATCTACATGAAAATGCTAAGAGAGGTTATCCAATGGCTTAGCATACAATATCATTAGTACACAACTAAATATCACCACCCTTGGCTGGGCTAGTGATACTGTTGCGATCCTGTCCAAGTGCCTGAAAGGGTCTGGACAGAGATGAACTAACTTCTCGTCAACCCTGGAAAGACAGTGTGTGTTATGTATCTTTAAATATTTGGGCGGGAAACAAGCACGTTGCTGATTGGTTGAAGCCGCCGGGTGAACTGTATATAAGAAGAGGTTTTTCCCCAGTTTAGTTGCTGGGTTCACCCTATATTAAAGAGCTGTTGTCACTACCCTGGTCTCCAGCCTCGTTACTTCCCGAACTTAACACTGGCGACGAAGGTGGGATACCGAGGCTAAGGAGCACCAGAACCGAGCTGAAGCACGGAAGAACCGAACCCAGCAAGCCCAGGGCAGAAACGCGGAGATGGCCAGTTACACTCCGCCCGCGCCGTTTGACCCAGCCAGAGAGAAATGGGGAACGTACATGACCCGTTTCGAAAGCTTCCTAAACAAGCGAACTGCAAGGAGTTCCAGACAACCGCAAAGGGCATATTTCTTGAGCCACTGCGGTCCGAGGTCATCGACATCGCGGAAGCCCTGGCAGAGCCAACGCCCGGTACAATCGGTATCGTGGCAAACTCTGCAAACCCTGCTAAAAACCATTTCGCGCCAGCGCCGTCCAAATACGTGCGGCGTTTTGAATTTGGAGGCGCAGACAGCTGGAGGCGAATCCATCAGCGACTACATGGCCGCCCTGGAAAGCCTCCAAAGACTGTGGGTACGAGACCTGGACGAGGGCTGCTGAAACAACTCATCCGTGGGGTCAGAGACATTCGTTTGCGGGCGGCTGCTATCAAAAGCAATCTAACGCTGGCAAAGCGCTCTGGGCGAAGCCAGAGCTCATGAGATGTCCACCCAGCGGCGGAAACCCTGCAAAAGCCACTCACCAGCGGCACAAAACCAACCCCAGTATACCACGAAGAGATCCAGACCGAATCAGGCGGTGAGGATGAGGAAGGGTTTGTCGAACCGAAAGCGTGGCAAAGAAGACCGGACGAATCACGGAAGTTGCGGAGGTCAACACCAGCGCCAACAATGCAAGTTCAAGGGCGCTACATGTCGGTGCGAGAAGAAGGGCACCTGGCTCAAGTCTGTCGAGCTCCCAACCTTCCATGAAAATTCAAATCAGCCAATCAGAGCGCGGGATCGGCAAGGCGACCCGTGATTGGCTCAAACAAAAAGGCGCGAACTCGAATCAAACGACCGTGATAATAGGCGCGCTCAACCCGGTGGAGAAGAAAATCTTCACCAAGCCCAAAATAGAAGGAGTGCCGTGCCGACTAGAAGTGGACACCGGGTCAGCGATCACAATCATGTCCTGGGACACTTTGCAAGCTTTGCCATCAGTGAAGCGCCACCTGCAAACACAAGCGACTACGAGTCCACGACTACCAAGGGAATCGCATCCCTGTTCGAGGCCACCTCTGTCCGAGTCGAGTACGGACCACACAAGAAGACCCTGCCCATCACGATCGTCGAAGGGACCCTGCCAAGTTTGTTGGGACTAGACTGGTTCCGTGCATTGGGCATGGGGTGACTGGCATCTACAGAAGTGACGTTAACCTTAAAGATGCACTCATGAGTGAATTCGAAGATGTGTTCAAGGACTGCCTGGGCAAGTACAAGGGGACCCCTATTTCCTTTAACTAGACCCCAGGTAGCCCCATCCGGATAAAAGCAAGGAGGGTACCTTTTGCCCTTAAGCCCAAGATTGATAGGGAGATAGACAAGTTAATAAGGCAGGGATACTGGTGCCAGTCGATCATGCAAAGTGGGAGACGCCAATCGTCACCCCAGTAAAACCAGATGGGTCAGTTAGAATCTGCGCTGACTACAAGGCGACGTTAAACAAAGCCTTACAGAAAAGCGCTTACCCGTTCCGTGGTGCAACACTTGCTGCACTCGTTGGGGCAAGGGCAAGTTTTGCAAAGTTAGATTTGGCTCAAGCCTATCAACAACTGCCGTAGACGCCAACACAGCCAAGCCCAAACGATTGTACTCACAGAGGTGCTTTCAAGTGCACCCGTTACAATTTGGGGTGAGTGTGGCACCAGGTCTGTTCCAAAATTTAATGGAACGACTTCTGCAAGGGCTCCCAGGGTAGTCCCTATTTTGATGATGTATTGATATCAGCCGAAAATTTAGAGGAATTGGGGAGCGTTGAGAAAAGTTCTGGGCATTTTCCGTCAGCCGGTCTAAAGGTTAAAGTGAACAAATGCCAGATAGGGGTAGAATCCGTAGAATTCTTGGGCTACAGAATAGACAAGAAAGGAATTCACCCCACTGAGAGCAAGGTCAAGGCAATAAGAAAGGCTCCAGCGCCCAAAAACAAAACAGAGCTACAGGCATTCCTGGGCTAGTGAATTTTACGTTCTTTAAAAACAAGGCAACTGCTGTTTGAGCCGCTGCATAAGTTCTGGGAAAGAATACTGTTTGGTCTTGGGGAAAGTCGGAAGCTAGGGCTTTCAAGCAGTAAAAACCTACTCTCGGCGATAGCTTGCTAATCCAGTATCATAGCTCATTGCCATTAGTATTGGTTTATATGCCTCCCTTACGGGTGGGGCTGTGCTCAGCCACAGACTTCCAAATGGCACAGAAGCCCCTATAGCCTTCTACTCCAGAACGATGTCCTCCAGAGAGGAACTATAGCCAGTTGGATAAGGAAGCCTAGCAATTGTGTCAGGGGTAAAAAGTTTCACGAATACGTTTTGGTAGAGACTTTGAAATTGTTACAGACCATAGACCACTGTTAGGATACTGGCTGGCGATCGCCCAACGCCTGTGGCACTTTCGCCACGATTGACCCGATGGACTATCTTTTAGCCGCTTATTCCTACAAGCTGCAGCATCGACCAGGAAAAGAAGTGGGGCATGCGGACGCATTAAGCAGATGCCCACTACCAGGGCGATCAAGACCCCACCCGGGACGCCCATCCTGCTAATTGACTCTTGACTCTGGCCCAGTCACATCTAAGGAGGTGGCTCGGCATCATACCGACATTATTTGAGAACTGTACTGGGTTGGGTACAAAGAGGGTGGCCCGCTGCCGGGCGGCGTTTTAAGGAATTTGTAAAAACGGGGAACTCTCGGCTCAAGGGGTGCCTGCTATGGGGGATCGAGTGGTGATCCCGGAGAAATTGAGGAAAGGTATTGGACCTCCTCCACGAGGGTCACCCAGGGATCGTAAGGATGAAGGGGCTAGCGAGAAGCTATGTTTGGTGGCCATTAATGGACTCAGAAATTGCTGAGAGGGTAGGAAATGCCTGCCTGCAGAATCCAGGCCACTACCCCAACGGCCCCGGTTAGGGAATGGGAAAACCCCAAGGGCCCTGGTCAAGAATCCACATTGATTTTGCGGCCCATTCCACAGCCAAACCTTCTTAGTGGTAGTCGACGCTTTCTCTAAATGGTTGGAAATCATTCTCATGAGATCCATGACAGCCGAGGCGGTAATCGCAGCCCTGCGGCACCTATTTGCAACCCACGGGTTGCCCGACACGCTAGTATCCGATAACGGCCCGCAATTCACGGCAACCCAGTTTGAGGAATACTTGGCAGATGAGGGCATCCGACATGCCCTCTCTGCGCCCTTCCACCCTGCGTCGAATGGCCTTGCAGAGCGTTCCGTCCGGAGCGCTAAAGAGGCATTGTCCAGACTCAAGCCAGGCGACTGGCAAACAAAGATAGATTTCTTTCTGGCCGTTCAGCATAGAACCCCCAGCACTGCAACAGGCAGAAGCCCAGCCGAATTATTGATGGGACGGAAGCTCCGGTGCCCACTCGACCGTTTAAATCCCCACTACACACCAGAGGGTTACAAGGGGGAACTGGAAAAAACTAGAGAAATGGGCATAGGCGACCGAGTGTGGGCCCGCAACTATGGGGACGGCCCAAGTTGGCTGGCAGGGCAAATCATAAAAGCAACTGGGCCAAAGTCATCCTTGGTTGAGTTAAAAGACAACCGAGTATGGAGGCGCCACATAGATCAAATCAGAAAAAGAATAACCGAACAATCCGAGCTCAATGAAACAGACCCTGACCACACATTATTTGAACCCACAGCTGATTTAAACCAGGCGACTTATCTGAGTCCCGGAGGTCCAGCGACGCCATCAGGTTCCCGTAGAAGAACAGCAGGGACGACTCTGCAAGTAATCCAGGGCCGGAGGCCTAGAGAAAGAGCTGGGAGGAGCAGACAGCCCTCCGACCAGCTCAACCCACTCCCAAGGACTGAACTGCGAGGTCCGAAAGAGTCAGGAGACGCCCAGGTTATTTGCGTGACTACGAAAAATAACATGTAAATAATATGTAAATGTTGGTAAAGTGTTTTCTGGGAGGAGGAGTGTTATGTATCTTTAAATATTTTGGCGGAAACAAGCACGTTGCTTGATTGGTTGAAGCCGTTAAACTGTATATAAGAAGAGGTTTTTCCCCAGTTTAGTTGCTGGGTTCACCCTATATTAAAGAGCTGTTGTCACTACCCTGGTCTCCAGCCTCATTACTTCCCGAACTTAACAGTGTGACTCTGAGATTTTGGTGTGCCAGTTTCTGGTGACATCTTTGGATGGGGTTGCACACACCTGGACTGGGTTGGTGTTTAAACTGGGGGTGGGGGGGCTGGACTCACAGCTCCTACTTGATGAGCAGGGGACAGTAGTGACTAGAGACTCCTTTTCACAGCACCATCTTATGTTCCAAATGCAGCCTTTCCTGTCCATGGTCACTCACCTCTTAATCACCTTCTGAATGGATTATTGCAATGTACTTTACATGGGGCTACCCTGAAAGACCATTCAGAAGTTAGAACTGGTACAGAATGCAGTGACACCCACAGAATTGGGTGCCCACATGTTTGTCCATGAAACACCTTGATTGTGTGAGCTGTCCTGGCTTCCTGCTGATTATTATTTTTAAATAACCTTCTGGTTATTATATTTGTTATTTTATTTCCTGGTGGTTATTATTTTTAAAACCCGTCATTGTGTGATCTGGTTATTTATGGGATCCCCTCACCTTAGAAATATCTGCTGTCCCATTACATCAGATAGGGTGGATATACTCCAGGTCTCCACTCTGAAATCTTGCCATCTAATGGGATCTTGTAAGCATGCTTTTTCCATAGCTGTCTGTTCCTTGTGAAACATCTTCCCACCAGCAATTCAACAGGACTCTTCCTTCTAGCTTTTCAGAAGGCTGTTCAGACTGAGGTGCTGAGGTATAATTGTATATGTAGATAAAGGAAGGTAATTTATGAAAGAAGGGCAATTGACCTTGCTGTGGGGCATCCCAAGGGGACAATTATGGCACAGGATTTTTTAAATTTTATTTACTGTTTTAGGATTGTTTTATTAATTAGTTTTATTGTTGTTGCTGGCTGTCCAAAATTGCTAAAGTTGGGTGGCCATATAAATGTTTATATTTAAGCTTCATTTAAATAATGTTAATGCTATAACCATGAGGTTAACATTCATGATGGTAGCTTTTTGCAATTTAGACCTTGAAATGATTGCAGAGAAAAAATGCAGACAGATGAACCCACACAAATATGATGATGTACAAACAGGGTAAGCATTGCTTCTTTATTCATATGTCCATGAATCTTTTAAATTATCCCACATGCTTAAGAGCAGGAAGTACCAGTCAGTGTAACAGCTGTTTATCTGCCTATTTTCTATTTTCTATTCCTATCCTATTGTCTTTTCTGCTCACTAGATAAAGCTCAACATATCATGCGAATAGGTTTTGTGTCAGGGCTCCTTTGTCTTTGTGGCACTGTTTGAAAGGCAAACCTTTCACCAAATGAAAACTGGCCTTGTCAAGGGCAAAAGAAAAAACATCAGATTTCTTTACCTTGAGAAGGACAAAACTAGATATAGCTTCCAATGGAAAGGTCCAATCCATCAAACACAAAAAACTGAGGCAGATATGGAAGAAGCCATCCTTTACCTTGTCACACCAAAGGAGTTGCACAAGATAGTCAAACATCTCCATAAATCTTGCTGCTCGTGCCACAGGGAGTTGTAATATAAAGTTAAATAATCCATCACGACAAAAGAAATGATTCCTGCTACCATATCAATAACTAGCTATCATGTTTTTTAATTATACACAGACAATGACTTAGTTGTTTTCTTGGAAACAGCTCTCTTCAAATAGAAGCACACATTGGCAGACTTTATAGTTTATGCCTTGTATTTATCTGCTACTGGAAATAGAAAAGAAAATATAGCATGGCTCTCAGGTTTTCAGAAAGTTAGCTTATCAGAATAAGCGTGAATTCTGACAAAAAGTACTCTGTATATGAAAGTCTGCTAACAAGTGCTGATTTAAGTATCAAGAGCTGCAGACAATAGCAGCCACTTATAGATATCTCCTGTATCTCATATGGGGAATTAAAAGATCAAGCACAGCTAGGAATCCATGAAGGTGCAGACAGTCTACCAACAATGTATTATGAGCTTATTTGACAAGCTTTGTGCACCTTTCTTGGTCTGCAATAATTAGAAATGCTGCCAAGTACTTGGAAGCCATAATATATTTGCTGTGGACAATAGTGATACTCATTCTGCATATCTAAAAAAGACAGGTCTGCATACCTAAAGAAGACAGACAAAGAATTGCAACAAACTTAATGCAACCCATTATTTGTCATAATCAAACTTCTTCCAAAGTAGTCCAGATACAATATTAATTGGAGATTATAATAAAGTTTGAATTTGAGATTTGTATAGAGTTTACTCAAAATAGACTTGATTTGATTTGAGCTGCTTCAGGATTTGATTTGAAATAAAATTTACCTATAAGTATGAGAAGAAAATTTCAAAATGCCTGAAGCTGTTTCACATTTTGGTAAAATGGGAGGAAAGAAGCAAACATGATTTACCCTTCTGAAAACCTTTATCTTGAAGTTTCAGCTGGACATTTTCAAAAAGTCTGACCTCAATTTTTTTAAATTGAAAATGTTTTTATGTAACTCTTTTAGATCAGAAGAGGTAAGGAAATGATAGTACAACTATCTCTGTAGTGATTAGCAATGATCCCATGAAGAAATTGGTTGAATCAATGCAGAAAGTGTCCTTCTCCAATTGAAAAAATGCACATTTGCAAAACCTCTATTTTTTAAAAAAAAATGCTTATCTTCCCATTTGCTTTTTTGAGGTTCGATAGGCATCTGATCATTCAGTTTTCTAATATACCAGGAAAGCTGGCATAATTGGTTGGCAAATCTGGCCCTTCCTTGAGAAGACACTTGCCTCATCACTAAGAAGATTTGACTGTATTAGAGTTGTGGTTTTTGGCAATACATTTGAGTTTGGATATTCAGAAGAATCGGGATAGCACAATAGGATACAGTGTATTATTTGTAGCTTTCTCCTCCACTCCTAATTTTAAAACAATAAATGCCTGGTCCAAAATCTGTGTTAACTAGACAGCCATTCTCCTATTGCTAATCATTTAGGCAAGAAAAACCAAATGCACAGGTGTAATATAGGTGGTAGCTGGCACAATAGTAGTAACTGTGAGAGGAATCTTGGAGTACTAGTGGATAATCATCTAAATATGAGCCAGCAGTGTGCTGCAGCTGCCAAAAAAGCCAATGGAGTTCTAGGTTGCATTATTCAATTATTAGTACCAGGTCATAATGCCTTGGTAAGACCACACTTTGAATACTGTGTTCAGTTTTGGTCACCATGATATAAAAAAGATGTTGAGAGACTAAAAAGAGTACAGAGAAGAGCAACAAAGATGAGTAGGGGACTGGAGGCTAAAACATATAAAGAATGTTTGCTGGAATTGGGTATATCTATATATTGGGTAGTTGTGACATGATCCAATATCTCAGGGGTGCCACAAAGAAGAGAGAGTCAAGCTATTCTCCAAGCACCTGAAGGCAGGAAAAGAAGCAATTGATGGAAACTAATCAGAAAGAAAAGAAAGAACAATTAATCAGTGGAACAACTTGCTTCCAGAAGTTGTGGATACTCTAACACTGGACAAGTTTTTAATAAGAGATTGGACAACCATTTGTCTGAAATGGTACAGGGTTTCCTGCCTGAGGGAGGGGGTTGGACTAGAAGATCTCCAAGGTCTCTTCCAACTCTATTTTTCTTTTATTTAATGAACTTCAATCTGTTCCATTTATGCAAAATTGAAAAGTAAAGGCAGCCTTTAGCTATATTTAGGATGTTGAAAGTGAATTGAGTTCCCAGTTGTATTAAGGGTAAATGTCAGACCTGCCCCAATCTGATCCCTTAGGAAAGAAAAGCCTTCAATTCCATTGGGTTAAAGCAAAGGGTTCTTTTACTAAGAGAGATGTTTGCAGTAAAGACAAACCAGCTCTGAAAGTATCTCCCTCACTGGATACAAAAATAAGGTGTAGATTTATGCCCAGCCCAGCCCCTTCCCCCATGTCCAGTCCTTTTCCAGCCAACCGGAGCTCGCCAAGATGTTTTGAGAAGTCTGGGATGTTTGAGAGGTAATCCGCATATTTCTCAGGGTGCCTGGCTGTGGGATGCTGGTACAAACAGGATCTGGCTGTTCCCCCCTCCTGATTTCGTATCACATACACAAAAAGCTTTATTGCCCTTTCATCTTTCTTTCTTTCTTTCTTTCTTTCTTTCTTTCTTTCTTTCTTTCTTTCTTTCTTTCTTTCTTTCCTCCTCTTCTTTTTATAGCAGGATGCCTGTGAGGCCTCCCAAGCTGAGCCAACCAGATCTGACAGTAAGTATCAAAGCATAAGATTCCATTAGCACAAGATAAAAAAAAGTCAAGTCATAGTTATGGTCAAGAACTACAAACTGAGAAGTAAATGAAGTTTGAAATAAAATTAGCCTTGCCACCATAAAAGAGCTTTGATAAAAAAGAGAAATTGATGGGGCTGTGTGATC